>NC_133658.1:16355248-16655248 GCF_037893015.1 Macrotis lagotis | reverse complement strand
ATACATACATACATTATTTGCTGAACTTCCCAACAAACTTGTGAGATAGATGCTATCCTTAAGCCCATTTCTCAGATAAGGAAACTGAGGGTCAGAGAGATTCATTGACTTTCCTGGGGGTCATATAGTTACTATGTGTAGAGATAAGGCTCAAATCCCAACTTTTACTTTAGGGACCAGCATAAACTCTAATCTACTGCAAGTAGTGATTAATAAGGATATCACTTTTATAAATCCATCAATTCTTATGTCTCTTTAAATATGTGTAGTTCCTGCAAATATGTCTCCCAGTTGGTTCCAGGCACTAGAGATTAGGGTTCTAGATCAGACGGACAGAAACTGTTTAGAACAATTTCAATTCAATTCAGTTCAACACACATAGATAACACACTTCCTGTTTTCCAGGAATCGTACCAGGTCTAGTGACAGACAGAAATGAAAGGGCCCGTGTACTCAAAGAGGTTGTGTTCTATCATTTGTCAAAATGATTCTCTCTACCCGGAATTCTTTAATTTGTTATTCGTTAATGATCTTAATTGGGCAGCCAAACAACACTGGGCGTGGAATCAAGAAGACCCATTTTTCTGAGTTTGAATCCAGCCTCAGACCCCAACCAGCCGTGCCACCCTGGGCAAGTTATGTAACCCTGTTGGTCTCAGTTTTCTCATCTGTAAAGTGATCTGGAGAAAAAACTAGCAAACCACTCCAGTATCTGAATATATTTTAAAAGTAAGCTTACTTTTCAAAGAATGTTGGTGTCTAAACTTGTCTGTTGATGCAGAACCTCTGTATAACCTTGTATCAAAAACTCTTGCAGGCAGGAACTCTCCAGTCTTTCATCTCTCTCATTGGACCATAATTGATTTCCCTCAACCGGATCTGCCAGCTCATTCATCTGTTGTGTTCTTTAGCCCATATTGTCCTTGTGACAATCCAGAACCAGAAAGGAAACTTAGATGGTAAAGTTCAATTCCATGATGATTGAACCTCTGAATTGGAAGGGACATTAGAGGACAATGAGTGCACCCTAAGATTGGCCAAGCATCCGTCCCCACCAGGACTTCCTCAACCGTTGGACTCAGGTTTCAAAGTCCTGGCCATTCCAATCGGAATTAGGCATGTTTTTGATCTCTATTTGATCTCCACCTAACCTGTTTTCAACCCTTGTATTCTCATCAATATACTGAAATTTCTATCACCTGGTCACCTAGCAACCATCACAGAGACAGGAGTCGCTATAGCAGCTCTCATCTAGCAAGAACTCAGAGTGGAGTTAGAATAATCTAAGTCTGGAGTAGAACAAAACTTAAAAATACGCCTGAACCAAACGAGGTAGCGAGTGATTTCTCCACAGAGGCACATTCATTATATCATTCCCCAGGACCCAAAGCAGCGCCCTCCCCTCATCTGTTTGCTGTGTGCTGCCTATTAAGTAACCACTAAATTAATTATGGGCCTTAACGAGTTAGAGCTGATACAGTTTAGTGGCTATGGGGGAATTTATAGAACTGGAAGAGACCTTAGACATTATCTGGGACAAATGACTCATTTTATGGAGGAGGGAACTGAGGTTCAGAGACATGAAATGATTTTCTTAACTTTGTATTTTACAGGTGTGGGGAATTCTCGGTATGGAAAATCCCTCCATTGATGTGACTGAATAATTCTGTTTTCCCAAGTCTTAACAGTTGACTTGAGATTTTCAAGGTTCAGAGGCTAAGTGACTTGGCCATGGTCCTGTACAATGACCCAAGTGAGGCTCACTATCCACCACACCACTTATCATTATGTACATAAAATTTATATTATTTATTCCACATTGTTAAATGTTTAGAAATAGAAGATACTGTAATTTATTGTAGGGTCACAGGATGACATAGAGAGCTGGAAGGGCCTCCATTCTCATCTAGGTCAAACTCTTCAGTTTACATGACAACAAACTGAGAGCTCAGAAATCGAATGAGCTGTGCCAAATAACACTGATACATTGATGGATCTGAGATCTCATTGCTGCATTCTCGGAAAGCACACGGTTGGTGATCCATTCTGATCAATCCATAATGTGAGCTTCCGATCCATGTGCTCTCAAGGATCTTTTGGGGTGGTCTATCCATTGTGCTGGGGTGGATCAGGGAGGGATACAGCTTATAGATCTTATAGATCTGCTGACATTATATGCATGACTGGATCCAAGGTAATATAACACAATTAGAATTCTATTCTAGGCTTTTTCATATATATATATATATATATATATATATATATTTTTTTTTTTTTTTTATTCTTTTTTTTGTAAAATGTCTCCTTTTGGAATATAACTTTTTTTCCCAGCATTTCTTAAGTCTGTAGAGGTCCTTTTGGTGACCCTCCCCAGGAACATTCTTTTTAAGGACACTGTTTTCCTCCTAAGTTGATCCATGAGTAATTTTGGTCATATATATATATATGTATATATGTATATATGTATATATATATGAGTTATTTTTCAATTATGAATTATGTTTGACTCTTTGTAACCCCTTATGGGGTTTCCTTGGTAAAGACCCCAGAATGATTTGACAAACAGGCAAATAGGGTTAGGTGACTGGCCTAGGGTCACACAGCTAGTAAGTATCTGAGATCATATTTGAATGTAGGAGGGCGAGTTTTCCTGTTTCCAGGTCTGGTGTTTTACCCCTTACCCCACCTTTAGATGCTTACGTAGATACAAACAACCATACATAAGAAAACATGCAAAGACCCTTATGGGAATTGCCTTGGACAAGTGACTTAATTCTCTGGGTCTCAGTTTGATCAGCTATAATAATAAATATCAGGCATATAATTAATGTTTTTAGGATTTGAAAAGTGCATAGAAACATGATCTCATTTGATCCTCACAACAGCCCTGTGACTTAGGTGCTATCATATCTCCTATTTGAGAAATGAGGAAACTAAGGCCCAGATGGTCTTAGGGTCATATAGTTAGTAAGTGATTTAGGCAAGATTTGAACTCATATTTTCCTGATGCTAAATCCCTTCCTTTGTCTAACTTGATATCAAGTTTCTTCATATGTCAAATGAGAAAGTTTTTATACTGGGGTTAAATGAACTTGTTATAGCAAAAATTTTGCTAAATATATTTAATTATTTTTGTAATTCTGCCTAATTTGTTTTATGCATTCAAAAATCCTTCAACAGGCTGCCTGCCCAGACACAAACAAGGTGGAGAACCACTGAACTGAACAAGCCTTAAAGGTTCTGCCTACTCCAGGCCTATTCTTTGATCTAGAAGCATAAGGATTTTTTTCCTGAAAGAAGGAAGGAGGATGGACGGAAGGAAGGAAGGAAGGGAGGAAGGAAGGGAGGAAGGGAGGAAGGAAGGGAGGAAGGGAGGGAGGGAAGGGAGGGAGGGAGGAGGGAAGGAAGGAAGGAGAGAAGGAAGGGAGGGAGGAAAGAAGGAAGTGCATTACCCAATTGGGGGTAGTCAGTTGGGCCCCCTACCCTGGGGAGGAGGGCAGCTACTACTACTCATAGGTTGTTTGTCTTTCATTCTCAGAGACCATGACATCGGGAAGTTGATGTCATGACTTGCAAGTGCATTGGATTTAAGTGAAGGAAGGTTGTGGAAAGATCCAAGCCTCCTTCTCTCCTCCTGAGCCCTTTGGGCCCAGTGGCTAGCCATAGATCAGGGTGACTGGAGATGGTTGGGGGCCTCAGTTTACAGGACTCAGAATAAGCGATCACTGCAGAGTGGCAAACTTAGATTTGACACAAGCAAGAACTTTCTAAAATTCTGAATGAATTCTTCACAAGTGGATTGGGAGGTCTTGGGAGGTCATTATTTCCAGGATTATAGCTCTAGATTTTGAAGGGACCTTGGAATATCATCTAATTTAATCTTCTCAATTTTACAGATGAAGAAACTGAGACCTCAGAAGTTAGGTGACTTGTTGAGAGTTGATTAGGTAGGAAATGGAAAACAATGGATTTTTTTTAGTGTAGAATATAAAATCTAGGGTTGGCAATCATTGTCAGGGGTGTTGTGTTGTGACACAGTTTAGACTCAATGGTAAGCTAACTGGGACCTGTTGAGAAGGTGAGAAGCAGCCCCCGGAAAACAGGCAAAAAGAGGTAGGAATGTGAGACCTACTCAAAATCAGTCATCTTTACTGCAGTCTCCTGCCTGACTTTGTTGGGGTAAAGCTGTCTAGACAGCAAATATGTTTTTCTGCAAGTGTTTTCCAGTTGGACCTTGGCCAGAGAGGAAATAACTTCACTTACTCACACACTGAAGATGAGTTTGGTGACATGGACTCTTTCTTCAGGAGAAAAGACACAGTAGACCAGGGAACTCACAGAATATTCCTTAGCTACAAAGGAGCTAAGGTCTGGGTCCCCAGAGTTCAATCAGTTGTTCTTAACCTTCTCATCTCTCTTCATGCACCTGTGCATCTCACTTATGTCATCCTGTCTCCCTTCTCTTTGCCCAGACCAAAGCCTCTAGCTTTGCTATTGATATCATTCTCTCTCCTTTTCTTCAGCAGATTGATCCACTATCACCCCCACATTATCTAAGTTTTGATCTCTATCTACTGGGTGCTTTCCTATAAACCATAAAAATGCCCATGTCTTCTCAGTCCTTACAAACCACCCTAATACTTGTTCATCTGACTCTTTATTAATTTTTTTAGGTTTTTTTGCAAGGCAAATGGAGTTAAGTGGCTTGCCCAAGGTCACACAGCTAGGTAATTATGAAGTGTCTGAGGCTGAACTTGAACTCAGGTACTCCTGACTCCAGGGCTGGTGCTCTATCCACTGTGCCATCTAGCCACCCCCTTGACCATCTATTAATTATCAGTTTTTTTTATCCTGGATGACTCTACTTTTTTCTCTTTGTACTTTCTGTAGTCTGACTTCTGATGTCTTCACATAATTGATTCAATATTCTCCTCTAAGTTACTAATGATCACTTAATCATCAAATCTCTTGCTCTTCCCTCAATCCACATCTTTGTTGACCTCTTCAAAGCTTTTGATACTGCTAGCCACCTTCTCCTTTTGGGTAGACCTCTATGTCTGGGTTTTTGCAACATTTTCTCATTTCTACTTCTTCTTATCTTACTACTCTTTCTCGTTCTCTTTTTCTGGATCCTTATCCAGATTAGCTAGGCCTGCTAAATCTGTATGGTTCCCAAGGGACTGTTGTGGGTCTTCTTGTCATCTCATCAGCCTCTCCTAGGTACAAATATTTTTATACAGATGATTCCCAGATAAAGAGACTCAGGCACACAGCCCATATCTCTTCTAAGTTGCATCCCACATTAGCCATTGCTTTTTGGATACCTGGAACTAAAATTTTGATAGACATCTCCTACTCAAAATGTACCCTCCTCATTGAGTTCTTTCCCAAATTTCTTCTTTTCTGTATCCCCCAATATTGTTGAAGATACTACCATCATTTCAATTTCTCAGACTCAAGTATTAGTATCATCCACGACTCCTAACTCACACTCATTCTACATGTCCAAAATATTGACAAATCTTATTTCTACCTTGAATAGAGCTCTTATTTTCCTGTTTCTTTTCTCACATGACTACCACTCCTAGTATAGGCCCTCATCCCCCTTTTTTTGCAACAGATACCTAGTTAGACTCCCTGACTCATTTCCCATCATTTAATCCATCCTCTTCTCAGCTGCCAATGAGGTTTTCCTTAAAGTATTGGTCTAAGCATGTCACCCCTCTATCCAATGAACTCTAGTGGCTCTCTACTATCTCCAAGATCCAATATAAAGCTCTCTCTGTCTGATTCTGAAAGCCCTTCTCATGGTGTTCCCTTCCTTACATCTTACACTTTCTTTCCCTTCAGCAACTCTATGATAGAGCTCTATTGACTTTCTTGCACATAATCTTCCCTCTCAGAACTCTGGGTCATATCCCAGACTATTCCCTTGAAGAGATGTTCTCCCACATCACCTTGAGGTTTTTGCATTTGTTTGTCTCCAGCGCTTAGCAGTGTGACTGTGGTAAGCACTTAATAAATGATGACAACCAAGGATGAGATGAATAGTGTCATGGAAGCAATGAACATGAGCTTGGATAGACTTTGCAACATAATGGGAGACAGAAAGATCTGGTATACTATGGTCCATGGGCTCATAGAGGGTTGGATATGACTGAAAGACTGAACAACCACAAAAAGATTGATTTGCAGACATGTCACATCTAATCATCCTGAAATTATGCTCCAGTTTTACTCAGTAAAGTGACCTCTATGTCAACCAAACACCACACCAAGAGGTGAGAGAAGGACTAAATTCAAATAAATCTGTGTCCCTGTCCTCATGCATTCTATGTCCCATCTAAAATGGCTTCTTTCCTAGTGATTCCTCTGAAATGCACCTTCTATCTCCCATTTAGGACATGTCTGAGAGTTGCATGGATTGGATAGCCATGGGTGGATTGTGATAAAACCAAAAATTCCAGTTGGATATCTGAGACAAAGGGAGCTGGAGATTGGCTTAGATCTAAATGTCTTGTATTCAAAAACCCAACTCTGACACTTTATACCTGTGTTACTTGGACAATTTATATCTTAAAATAAGAACAAAGAGAGGGAACTGGAATGCCCAGCATGCTAATTCCCCACAATGTCCAATATGCCTTAATGTTTTATAATTAGGGCCTGAAGTCTCAAATATTCAAATATTTACTAGTCCCTTTATCTTTCCCTGGCTGTTTGTGTCCTCTTTCTCCTACCCTAGCCCCCAAAGGGCTCCATCCTGCCTCCCTGAAGACATCATGTTAGAATCACCAAGCGTGAGGCTGAAAGCAATCCTAACTGTCATCTATTCCAACTCTTGTATGACAGGCTTCACTATAACATACTGAGATGTGATCCAGCCACTGCTAAAAAACCTATAAGGAAGGAGACTCTATTCTTTTCATGTAGTTCATTCAACTTGGGAATATCTAAAATTGTTGGGTAATTGTTCCTCACTTAAGTCCAAGTTTGCCTCTTTTGTACCTTGCACCCATGGCTTCTAGTGATAATCCCTGGGGCCAAAGGGAATAAAACTGGTCTTCCCCATAGGCCAACTCATTAAATACTTGAAGACTGGTATTTTCCTCCTTAGGTATCCTCTTCTCCAGGCTAAATGTGGGTAGCTTTTCAATGAATCCTCTTAAGATATGAACTCTTCCCTGCTCTGCTGTCCTCTGGGCATGCTCAAGCCAAGACTTTGCAAAAGATAGGTCCTAGGACTGTTGACTAAAACAAAGGGAGTTCAGTGACACATACATGTTTGTAGCCCCAAGAACAAAGATGTGGAGATAGTTGGGGACTGCATCTTCTGGGGGGGGAGTCTAGAGTTCCCATTCTTTATTTGGGGACTTTTACACAATTAGTATTTTTGCACAGAATCAATAGTTTCTCCCTCCCTCCCTCCCTCCCTCCCTCCCTTCCTTCCTTCCTTCCTTCCTTCCTTCCTTCCTTCCTTCCTTCCTTCCTTCCTTCCTTCCTTCCTTCCTTCCTTCCTTCCTTCCTTCCTTCCTTCCTTCCTTCCTTCCTCCCTCCCTTTCCTCCCTCCCCTCCCCTTCCTTCCTCTCTCTCTCTCTCTCTCTCTCTCTCTCTCTCTCTCTCTCTCTTTCTTTTTCCTTTCTTTCTTTGAACTAGTAAATGGTTGATAGTTACTGGTTGGTTGACTGACCCGAAGACCTATCCAGGCTGCGTTCTATAAAATGGAACAATAATGTTCATATGACCTTGACTCAGAGCATATGTTCTCTTTGCATGTATCTTCTCTTTCTTGGTGATGTCATCATCTTAGTAGGCAAACTTTTGCCTTATCCTGACAGGTCTCCAATTCACTTCTTGTCCATTCTCCCGCAGGAAGCCGCTCACAAGCCCCCCCGCCTACCCTCCCATTTTAACTTTACTTGATGAAATACATTCCCCCACCAGAATAACAAAAGGAATTAGGTAACTATTTAATTACTGAAAATTCAATAAAATTGAATTTGAAAAAATAATATTAATGCCTTGAAGCCAGAGGCTCTGTGGCTTCCTTGTACTTGTGTCCTCAGAGCTGAGCCCTGGAATGTGTTTTCGTTTGTTCCTTTACTCATTCATTTGACTCATTGAGTTTTATTATCATGCCTACATGAATAGATGATTTACAGTTTGAAATATTCAAATATCCAATAATCTCCCTCCCCCCCAAATTTCGTCTCATATTGTAGTGTCGGGAAGTTAATTGAAAAGTGACAGGCCACATGGAGATAGCCATGAACGAGGGAAGGAGGAGAATAATCTCATTGCATGCCTTCTATACCCACCATGGGGAACAGACAGTAGAGGGATTGCATTTATGCTCCAGTGAAAGGCCAACTAGGTGGCACAATGGATAGATTGCCATCCCTGGAGAAAGACAACTTCCTGACCTCAAATCTGGTCTCAGAAACATACTAGCTTCATTACTCTGGTCAAGCAACAACGTCATTTGCCTTAATGTCCTCATCTGTAAAATGAGCTGGTAGAGGAAATGACAAACCACTCACATATCTTTGCCAAGAAAACTCCCAATTGGGTCACAAAGAATTGGACATGACTAAAATGACTGAACGATAACAACAGCAATTCATGCTCTTGTCGAAGGTCCCGAGCCCTTCAGGGCTTAAACTTATATATAGTTTGAGACAAAGAGCCAAGCATGAAAAACCAAGGGCAGGGTATTTTCTAAATTGCCTAATAAGGTGTGAAGACGAAAGGACAGAGTTGTAGGGAATTTAACTCTAATTATGGCAATCCAGCAACTGACTGAAAAGAATTAATTCCCAGTCTCTGGGACTATTAGCCATGGCTTCTTGCATCCTGTGGGAGTGGGGTCACTAGGGATATACTAGTCAAATGAGTTTTCACTGGTCAACCCATCTCTAACCTTCTGCATATTTCAAACTGGATGTTCCATAGGTATTTCAAATGCAACACATCCAAAGCAATTCATTATCTTTGCCCTCAAAATCTGCCCCACTTCTAAACGACCCTAGTTTTATTGAGGACATCTCTATCCTTCCAATTACCCAGCTTTGTAATCTTGATGTTATCCATGGCTCCCCACTGTCCCTCATGCCATATATCGAATCATTTGCTGAGGCTTTTGTTTCTAGATTCACAATCTCTCATATCTTCCTGTTATCTCAGTTCTAACAACGACTACCCCAATTCAGGACTGCATCACTCTGTTTGGACTCCTATAAAAGCCTCCTAATTGGTCTCCCTGCCTCAAGTTTCTCCCCACTCCAATCACCTAACTGCAAATGTGATTTTAACTAACTAGGGGTCTGATCTCTAGTCTCTAGTAGTAAATGTAACATTTTTGATTTGCTGATTTACTTTGGTCTCTACCTAGCTTTCCAGCCTCACTAGATATTTCTCTGTATTCTATTGTATACCTCACATTTTTGTTCCTTTGCCTCCTGTGCCTGAATTGTCTTTCGACTTTCCCTTTGCCTCTAAGAAGCCCCCCCCCCTTTTTAATAAAAAATATAAGGGGCAGCTAGGTGACACAGTGGATAGAGCACTTGCCCTGGAGTCAGGAGGACCTGAGTTCAAATCTGACCTCAGACACTTAATGATTACCTAACTGTGTGGCCTTGGGCAAGCCACTTAACCCCATCGCCTTTCAAAAATTAAAAAAAAATCTGTTTCTATTTGAAAAAATCTGTTCCTATTCCAGAATCTACAGCTGCCAATGTCTCTTATCTATTCACCCTGCATTTACTTTGTATTTTTGGTATATACTTGCTGTAGGTACATGCCATTTTCTTTCTCAAAATGTAGCCAATGTAGTAACTGGGCCACCAGCTACCCAGCTACCTCTTAGGAGTGAGTGTGGTCCATGCAAAGGCAGTGTGGGCAAAACCAAGGAGGTGGAAGATAGAATATTGTTAAGTGGAGAATTGCAGTGAGTTCAGTTTGACTGAGACATGGACTTGGAGGAGAGGAGAAATAGGGAGTAATTCTGGAAAGATAAGCTTTTTCTTACCAAAGGGAAGAATTCATTTAAAATCTCATTTTCAGTGAGTCTGCATGGGATAGAGACCAAGTCATGGAGTCATTTAAACCTTGGTTCAGCTTCATTCTCATTAATATGCTGATACAATCACAGATCCAGATTAAAAAATACCAAACATGTTCCTTCTGGCTGATTAAAAGACTCAGACGAGAGTGGGGCAGTAGATATAGTATTGGGGCTGAAGTCAGGCTGCTTCACATTCCTGAATTCAAATCCAGCCTCAGACATTTACTAGCTGTGTGACCCTGGACTTAATCCTGTTTGCTTTAGTTTTCTCAACTATAAAATGAGAAAAAAGAAAGACAAATCACTCCAACATCTTTGCAAAGAAAATTAAAAATGGGTTTAAAAAGTGTTAGACATGACTGAAAAATTTGAACATGTAAAGATCTTTGAGGACCTCAGAGGATACATAAATGTAAGGTATTATTATCAATAAAATGGGGAAAATATTATCTATATTGCCATGGTACTGATTTTCCAGGTTGTTGTGAGGGTCCAAAGAGACAATGTAGATGATCTGTTTTGCAAAATTTAAAGGATTTGGTAAGCACCGGCGATGGCTATTGCTTCCTACCATCCTAGGCTTGGAGGAACATGGAGGGAACTCATGATAATTCATATTGTCAGAGGTAGAAAGAATGAAAAACATTACCTGAAACCTTTTAATCCTCCTTGATCCTTTGCTTACCTTTCTCATCCATTCTTAGAGTCAGCAATGAAGAGGAGAATGGATTCAGTTTCTCCTCTCTTCTCTTCCCCAAGATGATTTTTAACAAAAATGGGAATAAATCATAATGATTCACATTTATACTACCTGAATAGTAGCATGATACCATAATGGATGGAAGACTGGTCTTAGTATCTGGAAGACCTGGGCTCGTGTCTGGTCTTTGAGTCTGAAGAAGCACCGGAATTGTGACCCTATTGATGAACTTCATTGGTGGACAGTTTCCATACTGAAATTTCCCCTTTTGACAAATCACAACTCTTTACCCTACTCCATCCCTCCCTTGTGTGATAGATGATTCATTGGAGCTCTATAAGTTTGACCCCTATTCTATCCCAATTTGTATTAATCAGTTTGATATGATTTCATGGGGGGTGAGTATAAGTGCTGATATTAGGTCCCAGAACTGTGAACTGCAGATTGTAGGTTTGTTTAATGGTAGAAAACTAGTTAAAGCCTTTTCACCTATGTTTTTCCTTTTTATGGTGACCAAGCCCAGAGAGATGGAGGTGATTCAATTACATGGAAAGTCTCCAAGCTATTTTTGTTGCCCCTCTGTCCCTTGGCATCTTTCTACTGCCCAACATGGGAAGATAATCATAAACACTTCACCAGCAGGAGACCCTGGTTGCCAGTCTGTGGCCTGCCTTTCTACTAGCCCACGCATTCATCAGGATCTCCTGAAAGATCAAGATAAGTCAAGTCCTGCTCCTTATCCATTTGCCAACGAATGGGATTCTATAATTTGTGAAGGCCCTCCAGGAGGGAAAAGGGCAAGATGTATCAATTGATCAGATTCTGCTTTTCTATTTTGTTTCACCTGTATTGTATGAGTCTCAAGCATTATAAAACCAAGACGCTAGAGGAAAGGGGCATCTCAGATGATGGAGAGGATCTGAGATCCACTTCATTAGAGAGGGCCATGGACCCTTTAAATCATGTGCCATTGGCTCAGAGCTCTGTCTCACTGATTTTCTTACAGATTGAACAATTTTGGAATCTCCACACACACATATACCAGCTGAAAGTTTGGAATATACTTTCTTTATAATAACTTTCTCAACTAGGTCGTCAAATATTTTAGTCCCTGTTCTAAATATGAGGAAACTGAGACTTAGACTTGTTTGGTCTTGTAGTTAGTGAGTAAGTAAGATCTAGCATTTGAATCCAGATCTTCTGACTACCTGGTGGCTTTCTCATTATACCGTCATACTCATTTTACATGTAAAATAGGATGGAGGGAAGATGTTATTTATCAGATTTTATCTGCTATTCCAAGTTCATATATTCAAGAATTTTTTGGAAATGTATTTTTTTTTTTAGTTTTTGCAAGGCAATGGGGTTAAGTGGCTTGCCCAAGGCCACACAACTAGGTAATTATTATGTGTCTGAGGCTGGATTTGAACTCAGGTCCTCCTGACTCCAGGGCTGGTGCTCCATCTACTGCGCCACCTAGCCACCCCTATGGAAATGTATTTTTTAAGCCACAGTTATAGATTGTATGTATCTCGTAGGGTTTCTTTCTTTCTTTCTTTTTTTTTTTTTAGATTAGACACAAAGTTTATTACTCTGGAATTTATCCAGCATCATTAGGCAATGGAACCCATCCCAAAATGATTTTTCTCTCATAGGGTTTCTACTTGATACCTGGGTCCCCCCTTTTCCTTGGTAGTTGCTACCAGGTACTGTAGTTGATTTGAAGTTGTGAAGGCTTGGGTTCAAATCCTACCTAAGATACTTATAATAATGAACAAACTCTTTAATCTTTTTGAGCTTCAGTTTCTTCATCTGTAACAAGGAAATAATAATAACTCCTTTCTCCCAGGGTGGCTGTGAGGATCAAAACAGATAATATACTTAAATTGTTTTGCAATTCTTAATTTATTATACAAATGTGTGAATTACTATTGAGTCAGATTAGAGACTGAAGATGACAATAAATTTTAAAGGCAGTAGAACCACTGAACTGTTCTGTCTCAGATTTTCTTATTTAGTTTGATTCTTTGAGGATATTAAACTACTCAGCAAAAACCAATTGAAAGGCAAAGCAAAACTTATTTATCAAGCACCTTCTTTATGTTAGGACCTGTATCAAGCATGATTAATGAAATGATAGCTTCTGAGTGTGAAGGGATCTCAGAGATCATCTGGTACCAACCCTTCATTTTACAGAAACCTGCAGTATTGAAGTAACTGCTTCAAGTTTAGATAAAGAGTAAGATATGAATTGAACTCATAGTTTTTAACTTCAAATTCAGAAGACTTTATTCTGAAATTCAGGTTATAAAGCATGACTTTACCATTGCTACAGACACTGGTGACTCCTGTTTGGTGACTGGGATGGTGAGGGACTTTGAGTTCATAATCCATGAAGCTCAATTGAATAGATTGGGTGTAATCAGGTCATAAATTCAGAGCTGGAAGGGATTTTGAAGTCTAACTAGTCCAACCTTTTACATTTTATAGAAAAGTAAACACACTCAGGGAGATGCATATTTTGTCCAGAGGTGAGAGGATTAGGAAGGTGGAGAATAGGGAATGATAGCTGTGGAGAAGTTATCATTTGGGCCAAGGCTTAGACTTATTCTTTTTGGTTAGTAAAACCATGGGCAATGGGGAGAAGATGCAAAGAGTATAACTTAGGTAGGACTGTCTTAAAGTACAGTCTTAAGATTGCCTTGGGAATTAGAGGGTCTCCTACTCTGAAAGTTTTCAAGCAAAGACTGGATGATTAATTTATAGATATATTCGAATGGACAACCGCTTTCAGGCATGAATCTGAATAGATGATCATTAAGTCCCCTTCCATCTCAGAAATCGTGTGATGTTTTTGAATGAGAATATTGTTTTTATCCATGGAAGACAAAAGCAACTTTACCTGCACAAGATTCCTTGACTACTCAGACAGTTCCAGGATCAACCAAGTCAAGGTCTCACATCAGAGGAATTTCCCTCTTTGATGCTATCCATGGTGCTGGCATCAGTTCAGTTTGTGACTCCTCTCACCACCAGATCTTCTGAAGTAAACAGACTACGGGCCCTAAACCTGGAGTGTACAGATCACTTATGGACAGATTTCAAGGAGTCTGTGTACTTGGATCAGAAAAATACATCCATATTTTATCAATCATGAATTAAAAATTTTTTTTCTGAAGAGGAGATGTTTATATAAAGAGTAAAATATAAATTGAACTCATAGTTGTTAACTTCTCAAATTCAGGTTATAAGTATGAGTTTACCATTGCTTCAGATACTGCTGACTCCTGTTTGGTGATACCAGTTTGGTCAAAGGCAGTCAGGGAGAGGATGTGATCAAAGAGGCTAGAAATGAAGATAGAGAGACTATATAAAGGCCCTATAACTTTTTCTGTGTTATTGATGCTTCTGGCAATCTGGTGACATCAATAACACAGAAAACATTGTAAGGCTTTTATATAGTCTCTCTATCTTCATTTCTAACCTCTTTGATCACATCTTCTCCCTGACTGCCTTTGACCCCACTGGACTTTTGACTGCTCAACACAATTGGTTCATTGACTTTCTCCTCAGGGCTCTCAGTCCATCTTGTTATGACCTGGCACATAGTAGGTGTTTACTAAATGCCTATAAACTGACTGACTTCTCCCTTGCCACCATTGTATGTTTCTGAACAGGACCAGTCAAATGTGAGCCCCTTGAGAGTAGTTCTTGTTTCACTGTGTCTGGTACAGAAATAATAAGTGTGAGTTGATTGAATTTTCAGGACAACCATTTGATTCACTCAAGCATTATACGATTTAAGGAAAGTCACTTAAAATATTTTATTAGAGGACACATTTCCATATTCAAGACATAAATATGTTGTCTGTATTTATAAGAGTGTAAATACTTATAATTTGAAATACATCATTTTAACCAAAAAAGCACAAGTCCCTTAAAACATGAATGAATTGCATGGTCCACAAAGTATATTTCCCCCCAATAATTTATTTGTCTGCTTATTAATATATACATTCATTTAATTCAAGAAAAAATGACCAGCATGATTTTTTCAATGTATTAAAGAAATGGATTTATAAAAAATGGTGTGTTGAAAATTCAGAAACATTGAAACAGCATAGTTCAAACATATTCAGTCCATTCCACAAAAGTAAAATGTTTTAGAAGCCATTTCAGCTTGGGTGTCAATGCAAAACATTGCAGCTGATTCAAGTAAACAGACATTTTTGCAAGGCAGGATGCAAGTCAAACTCATGAACGGACGTATTTTGCACTTGAGTATTCATTCTGTGACAGTATATACAACACAACCCACATTGCCACAATATTTAGGAAAGATACATATATAATATATATTTCACAAAATGGAAAGATCAAAAGGTACCATCCACTTAAGACATCATGTACAGAAGGGATTGGATATCCTAAGCTAGAAGAAGGTAAGGTTGAATCACGTATGATCGGTATATTGGTGGAAATTTCACAGGGAATGAGGGTGATGGCGGTGGTGGGGCTCATTCAACTCATTCTTGTTAAGGGTTATGTGGGAATCCATTCTATCTGATGGGCAGCCCCACCCAATACCTAACTATTCTGGTTACTACATGGAGCTTTTAGCTTAGGCAATTTTTATTAGAAACAAGCAGAAAAGAGGCAGCCAGTGGGAAATGAGCTCAGATGCATGCTTCAAGGAGGACTGTGGCATGCTATTGAACCAGAGCTTTCATTTTAGAGGCATATTAATGAACTTTTATTGGATGGACCATATGCCATGCTAGAAGAAGTAAGCAAATCCTATCCGTTGTTAGCTGACACAAGTAAAACCTTTCATTTAGGGTTTTATTTGATTTTTATATTTTGGAAGTACCATTCAGGTGTATGTCTTCTCTTTCACCTCATGAGACAACCTTCTCAGCTTGGTAGATCCTCATGATATCACATCATTCAACTTTTAAAGTCAAACTTCTTGAGAAGTCCAGGAAATGAATTATTACCTATACTTAACATTTTAAAACTAGATTTAAAAATACCCCACCCATTTCTCTCTTTTGGAAAGCTCTTCTCGCTTATGGTTGTTGCTGTTTTTAAATAACACTGCATTGTAGAGTACAATAGTGACTTGTTAACATAGCACAAAGCAATTGCTTATGTTTAAGCATTAGTTACCTCACACAGAGTTAAAGTTTTGTTTATTTACATGATGAGTTATCAGGAAAAAAACCTGAATTACTTTTTTTTCTGTGTAATGATCACTGAAGAAGAAAGTCTTCCAAGACCTAAGATTTCCAATGACATAGCCCAGATTTGGCTCCACTGGCCCTTTAAGGTTCAGCCTTGAGTAAAAAGTAAAGGGGAAAAGAAGGGAAAGATATGTGGGTGTTTAGGGTAAGAACTGGTGACAGGGCTAGTTTACTATGCCAAGTCCTGGGGCTGAGAGGCAGTCATTTGTCGTGACAGTTTCCTTTGGCAGGGATTGGCGTTTCTGTGGTTACATTTCCTGTATCTATGAATTTTGTTCTTTCTTTGGAGATGTTTGTGGTAGAGGGGTATTGAGGAGGATGGTAGTCAGAAAATTAGAATCTGGGTGATGGGAAAGAAAGTTGTGTAACCATGAGAACACAACAGAGAGAGACTGTTGGGTCTCCAAGAATGTGAACAATTAGATCCTAAAACCTGTTCTTAGCTTTTATATGTTTGTTTTTGCAAGTGCTCATGAATTCTTTTATTTAAACATGGACCAAAAGTCAAATCAGGACAATGGATATGGGATGGGACCCAAAGCAAAGTTTCATTTTGAAAAGAGAGCCTTCATTTGAAAATCAGATGGCCTAAAGACCCAGGACTGGAAGGGATCACAGAGAACATCTAGCTGAACCCCCTATTTTAGAGTTGAGGGAACAGAAGGCTCCTCAAAGTTCAGGGGATTGTCTCAAGTCACAGAGTTAGTGATCAGCCAAGTGAAGAAATCCCTCTTTTGACTCTACCACACTGAATCTCTTAAGATGCCAATTTAATTCAGTTTAATGATACTTAACCACTGTCTTAGAATGATGGGGGATACAGACTTTAGTCAGGTAAAGTCAATAACTAAGTCCATTGAGCATCTACCATGTATCAGGTTCTGTACTGGATCTGGAGGCAACAAAGGCAAAAGTGAAAGAGTCCCTGTCCTCAAGGAGTTTACAATTATACTTGGGGAAAAGAGGAAGTAAGCAGATTAAATAAATTCAATGTATTCACAGGTTTAGCACATCTGAGGAAGTTGGAAAACTTGTGGAAGAGGTGCTAGGACTATGAGCCTTGTTGGGAACAATTAGTTCCAAGAAGCATAGGTGAAGGAGGATGGTATTTCAGGCATGGACAATGCAAAAGACAATGCAAAGTCCTGGAGGTAGGAAATGAAATGGTGTAAATCAATAACATCAAATAGATTCGTTTTTCAGGAATAATAATATCACAGAAGCCTTTTTGCTCAATATTGACAAATGAATGGACCTGATTTCATGGGGATAGATTCTTGATATTAATACTAAATGAGATTTCTGTCATCCCCCCCCCATTATAGCAGAAGTGTGTTGCCTTCATTCTAAGGTGACCTTGGGAAAGTTATTTGACCTTTCTGAGCTTCAATTCCTCAGTTGCAAAATGAAGGAAATGGACAGGATGATCTTTGATGTCTCATCTATATCTGAATCTGTGAACCAAAAAAGTGTATATAATGTTATATAATAGGCATTTTCTTGAAAGAACTGCCTATACTTCACCTCATAGTGTCCCAGAAAACCCAACTATGGTTGAAGTTTGGACGTCAATCAACTTTGACAGAGTCACCTTCTTTTCAGGATATCAATGACATTACAGATCTAGCAAAAAGAAAAATAGCTCTTCCCTTTTTTCTGGTGAGGTTAGGGAAATCAAATTACTCTTAAAATGGACACTTTATGCTTTGGTTCACCACGAAGTACCAAATTATAATTTTGTTTAACAGGAGACAAACTAGAGGGAATCTGAGTGGAGCAAATTATTTGTCCTTTTATAAAAACTGAAGACTACTTTCATGAAGTAGGCAATTCATATTCTCATGATATGCAGTTCTTTACAATAGAAAAATAAAGTGGATAAAATGTGCCTGTTGCCTGGGTTACAACATCCAGTTGGATGAACAGCCCACTGAATAGTTACTATAGTAGTGATTCTATGGGGACACCAACACAGGACTTTTGATGATTAGCAAAAGTTTGTGTTTTAACAAGATTTTTGTGGAGATGTTATAATAATAGAAAGTTAAAATAGAATTTTATAATAATACAAATAATAGAAGAGCATGATTTTAGGAGAATTACCTAAAATCTCCTGTTTGTAAGTTCAAATCTGGATAGATTGGTTTTTCTTAAAATTGTTTTCATTCAGGTCCCAAATCGATCAATTCATCAATGTTCATTTAAGTGGCTATCATATGCCAGCCACCAGAGTGCTGATGATAAAATTACAAAAATGAAACAATCCCTCACGAGGAGCTTACGTTCACAGTGGTGCACATTCATATTTCATTGCCTATGCTTCAGTAGTATTAACATTAATTACTGAATGCTAGATGGTGCAGTGGGTAGAACACCAGTCCTCTAGTCAGAAGGATCTGAGTTCAAATCTGGTGTCAGAATTTACTAGAGTATGTCTTTGGGCAAGTCACTTAACACTGATAGTCTTGCCTCCAGAGCTATCTCTAGGCATCTTGATCATATCTGGCTACTGGACCCAGATGGTTCTGGAGGATAAAGTGAGGCTGGTGACTTAGCACAGCCCCTCCTTACTCAAGTCACGTTCTTGTCATGACATCCGATGTCATGTTCTTCTTTGAGAAAGAAGGACAGACATCATCATCAAAGATTTAGAATTGAAGGTATTTTATAGATCCTGTAGTACAATTGCCTCAGTTTAGAGATAAAGAAATCAAGGATTAGAGAGGGGAAAAGAACTTTCTCAAAGCCTTTGGGTCTCTTATTTCTAGGATCACTGAAAGAGTTGTATTTTCTTCTTTTTCACTTGTACAAAACATGCCCAACAAAATCCTACAACAAGCCAGTAACTTTCTTCCTAGAAACTCAAAAGATGATATGGATAAAATATGTTCAAATAATGGAACATGAACTCCATATTCAAAATTTATCCCTTGCTTAAATTAAGTTTAAGACTCAAAGTTAGGAGCAGACTTTATAGAAAGAGTTGGGGTAAGAAGCTTATAGACTAGATTGGAGTAAGATTACAGCCTAGATAGAATGTCCATAGTCACACTAGACCATGATGGGCTAAATCCTGGAATGTGGTAATCCTCATTTATAACCATTGCTTATAAAAATTCTGGAGATGAGTGTTCAGTGACTAGAACTCTGAACCTGGAGTCAGGAAGAACTGAATTGAAATCTTGCCTCAGATGCTAATCTGGTTGTGTGATCCTGGATAAGTCATTCGCCTGGCGTTTTAGACAGCTCATCTATAAAAGGAAGGACTTAGTTTTATGGCCTCTGTGACCTTCAAGAGGTTCTAAATGACCTTCTAGTTCTATATCTATGATCCTATAAACCCTGTCTCAGATACAGAATAGGGGTGTGATCATGGGCAAGTCATCACCTCTCTGTGTCTCATTCTTCTTATCTATAAAATGAGTTGCACTTGATGGTCTCTATGGTCACCTTTCTCTCTAAACTGATTGTCTTTATGTCTTTATTATCTAGAATGCAAGTGGAGAAAAACTAAGGATAAACTGAGGTCTTGAAATATCTAGCCCATTAGACTATTTTCGGTTAGCTTGTGTTGATTCAATTCCCTCCATAGGAAGGAAACCAAGATGATGAATGATTCAGAGACCAACCCACATGAGGATCACTGGAAAGAAGTGGGGATGTTAGATTGACAAGAGAAGATTTGACAACTGTCTTCAAGTATGTTACATCAAACTTCAGAAGGGAACTTATTTTGTTTGGCCTCAGTGAGAAGCAGCTGCAGAGAAGAAGAAATTAGTGTCTTCAGGAAAATCAGAGATTACTAAAAGTGACCTTAAACTCGTGTGTGTGTGTGTGTGTGTGTGTGTGTGTGCATGTGTGTGTTTCTGTAGTATGTTCTCCCTCCCTGGAAACCTGGATGGCTATCTGCCAATACATTCTCTACAGCATTCTTTTTTTCAGGTATGGATTGGACCTGGTGGCCATTGAAATATTTTATAACTTACAAATTCAGTGATTCTGAGACTTAGATGAATACATTATAATTGAAAGAAATATTTTGGTTCTTTCTGATTCCTCATCACCACTGCTCACATATCTCTGTCTGATCAGTCACAATCTCCAATTTCTCCTCTTCCACTTCTGATGCCATCACCATAGTGTTGCCCTCATCTTTTTCTTGGACTTTTATTGTCATGTCCATCTTTCTTTGGTGTCTCCACTCCCTTATCCTTTTCAAGATGTCTAAAATAATTTTCCTAATGTACATAATTGATCTCAAAACTCTCTGGCTCAAAAACCTTCCATGGCTCTCCTTTGCTTTATATGTAGTCTAAATTCCTAATGAATCCTTACGAATTCCTTAGTTTGACATGCCAAACCTACTATAACCTGATTTTTATCATATATTCTGCTTCTCTCCTTCATCTTCTGGTAAAATCAGAGTGCTGGCTGTTTTTTGAACTTGATATTCCCCCATCTTGCCTCTGTGGATTTCCCCATGGTTAGAGTGAATTCCCCCCCTCATCTCAGTCTCTCAGAATCAATAATTCCCTTCCAGGCTTATCTTGGGTATCCCTGGAGCTTCCCCAGACCTAACCCTTCTTCCTCAATCTATTTCCGTGACCCAGTAGAATGTGAGTATAGTGGAGGCAAGAGTGTTCCAGTCAAGCAACAAACATTTTATCAGACACTCTGGGCCAGGCACTGATAAAGAAAGGCCAAAACTAGGAGGTCCCCACTCTCAAGCACCTTACATCCTAATGGAAGAGATAGTATTCCAATTATTGTTTCAGGGTTTCATTATTTTGCTTTTTTTGTTTGTTCCTTGCAATCCTCAGTGTTTATCACAAAGCTTTGTGCATAGTAGGCAGGAAAACTTATTGGGCAGCTAGGTGGCACAGGGGAAAGGACACTGGCCCTGGAGGCAGGAGGATCCGAGTTCACATCTGATCTAATAACTTACCTAGCTGTGTGATCTTAGGCAAATCACCTAACCCCATTGCTTTGCCAAAAATCCTCCAAAACCTCATTGAATAAAGGAATGGTTGGTTGTAAAGGTGATTGTGCTAATATAATTAGCACTGAGGATTGCAAGGAACAAACAAAAAAAGCAAAATAATGAAACCCCGAAATACAATAATTGGAGGAAATAAAGAGGAGAAAATAGGGCAAAAGAGAGAGCAGGGCAGAACAGAAGATTCCATAAGACCATAAAGAAGAGTGCTTAAAGAGGTCTCAATCATTGAATGGTAGACATTGGTTGATAGACCAATCTGACGTGTAGTAATACTGGGGAATGGAGGAGAGAAATGGGAACTTCTTCAAAATAAATGGGTTGTCTTGCTGTAAGGAAAGTAAGAGGAGATTGACCTATAAATAGGTATCAACCCATTAAACTTCTGACCCAGTCTTTAGCCAGAGGGCCAGGGTCTTTTCCTCTCTTGGTCTGAGTTCTGTCCTTCCTAAAATGAGGTTATATTGTACCACCTCTGAAATCCTTCTAAGCTCTGACATGCTGTGTTTCTGTGAATCTCTGCTCCCATTGCCCCTCAACCTTAGACTTCTTGCTCAGGTCGCTTAGTGCTTCAGTTTCTTCATTTGTAAAAGGAGGAAAAATGAATTAGATAGCCTGCCTCTGAGTCCGTCAAGACTCTATATGAATTTGAGAAGCACATGAAAATAATGACTAAAGCCTTGAAATAATGAGTTCAGGGCAACAGGATATTTTGCCTTTTTTGCTACTCTGACAGACCCAAATTTGCCTAGTCCCTTCATTCTATTGTGTTGCATTAAAATGTCCCATGCTGTTCTGTTGTAATTGACTTGTAAAATTTTAATGACTCATTAATATTAAATTAGGATAACAGATTCACGGATTTAGAGCTTGAGGATATCTTAGTGGTCCTCCAGTGCAATGTCCTTATAATTGTGGAAACTGGACTTCAAAGGATTTGCCCAGCACAGATTGTAAGTGACCTAGCTTAGGGTGGAACCTAGTCACTCTGTCTTCCCAGTTAGCATTCTTTCCCCTTTCCCATGGTATATAGGTTCAAATCCTGGTTCTGTCTCTTACTCCATGTATGACCTTGGACCATACAGGGTGAAATCACTTTGCTTTTGAAGATCTCTGTTTTCTTAACTATAAATGATGAGTTTAACCTAGATGACCACTGGGCTCTCAATTTGTGAACTCATGCTTTCATTGACCAGATAGGGTTTACATTTCATCCTGGACTTTTTTTTTTTGATTACTGTTAGATTTTCCTCACTCTTTGTGTATTCTTGTGACAATTCCCATTACTTGTCAACACACAACACTACCCAAGATGAACAGCAGAATGACTGATCTTGCTATGATGAGAATAGTGTTTGTTTTTCTCACTCATCTCACCATTTGTCCTAGATCTAAGAGGGAGAGAAAATATAACAGAGATATTCCACTTTGAACAAATACCATTAGATGGAGATAGGTATGGGGAAAATAAAAAGCCATTTTTGCAAAGATGGCAGAAGAAACTAGTATGGAGTACCAGTTATCCGTGCTTCGGTAGTAGAGATATTGTAGGAGAACTTCCCTGTGTTGTGTATGATGGCCATTCTTACCAAATAGGCTCCTGGAAACATGAAGAGGAGAAAGGTGAACTGAGCATTTGCAGATGGTTTGAATGTTCTTTGTGGGAAGTTTAATTCAGTTACTGGTCCTTCTGTGGCCACTGGCTCTTGCCACCCCCATCAACAAAAATGCAAACTGTGATCTCCACTCACCAATCTTGCAGAGACTCTGGAGGGCCATAGGGCTCATGGCCAGCATTGTTTATGAAGATGGTGGAGTCAAAACAGGCTAAGATCAGCCTTACTCCATGACCAAGTTTGTGGGCAAGGAACAGATGTATAGGGAGTCGTCAATGGCTCCGGCTGGAGCTGTTTGAAGGTGTTTTCAGTGTTAAAAGTCCTAGTGATATGAAAAGAGATTACAGTAAGTGAGCACCAAGGTCTTCTCTAGCACCTGTTTCTTACTTGCTCTACAGGTGTATTTTGCTCGTCATAACATCTTATCCTGTCTGCAGTGGGACTCCCTTCAAGGACAATTAAGAAATGTGGGCAAGAGAGCATCATTTTCATAAAGAGAAAAGATTTTAAGTGGAACTAGCTCCAGAAGCAATTGAAGAGTACCGGAAGAGTTTTGATTAAGAGTGATGGGGATTGGACACCAAATAATAAATAAATCACTGAGTGTAATAAACAGCTGGTGAAATATTCCTCTGCTCAGATGGAGACTCTTTGTTCTCAAGACTGGTGGGTCAAAATAGCTATATGCTATTAATCTTGATATAGAGGGAATGGACTGCTGCTTAACACTGACAACTGAAACAATCTCATCTAATTCCTCATCATCCAGGCAAGGAAGTTCAAGAGAAACAAGTAGGAATTGAAAAAGAATCTCAGAAATAGGAAGTACCTGGTGCTGCAAGTATCCAGGTTGCTTAGAAGCTACCTCTAAGGACACAAAGAAAAAGATTTAGGGAATAATTTTAAGACTCTGAAAAAGTAAAAAATGCATGGGACCTAGCTGACCCAAAGGCTTAATTTTTTAAGTGGGTATTCACATACATCAAATGTTACTGGATAGCAGTAGTACTATAGATAAGGAAATGAGCAAAAGGTTCTTATGGAAGTCGATGTGTTGACAGTAAGTCAAATGTGCACTTCCCAAGGGTCTTCATACTTCCTTATCACCAGGGCAGATATGTCTTTGCCTAAGTAAGACTGATATTTTGCATGCCCAAATGTTCCCTAGACCTCTGAGGACTATTATCCTATGAGTTGTCATGACTTCCAGGGGTGTAGAGCCACTTCAAAAGTTCTAATTTAATACATTCAAGAAACCTTTCGAATCCCAATCATTCTGGACAAATTCTCCAAAACTAAATATAGAAGCAATAAACATGAGACAGGAATAGGCTTTAACTGTGGCTGTTATTTGTTTAAACTAGAAAACATTAGGGCTTGGTGCCAATGTATAAGAATTTTGATAGTGTAGCATGCTGTGAATTGAAGGGATTGATTTGGTTGATTGGATAAAAAGTCCATTGACGTTGTCAAACTTTATTTTTTTTTTCCTAAGCCAATTTGAGATGATATTGTCAAAATGTTAAATGAACAATTGCATATAATTTTACGACCCATTTCATGCTTTGGGAAAATGAGAAAAAATATCAGAGTATAATTCCTAGGTTCCAGAGAATAGGAAGGGGTTAGGTTTAAGATATTTAGGGATATTGGATACTGTAAATAGTCATTGTGGTTGATGCCAGATGACTAGCTAATTTTCTGGTTAGTAAATTTCCCTAACACATTAAGTTTAAGTCTCCCCCATGTTTTTGTTTATTTGCAAACTATTTTTTAAAACATGTTACAGGAGGATTTGGAAACAGAATAGCTTGCATTCAAATTCTGCTCCAGTCATTCCTTGTAAGATTCTAGACTAATTTAACCATTCTCAGCTCCAGTTTCTTAATCTCTTAATCTTAAATGTACATAATAAAAGCATCTGCATCACAGGCTTGTGGAGAGAATGAACAAGATAAACATATGAAGTGTTTTGCAAATCTTAAAGCATGAAATAAATGCTAGTTATTCTTTCTCTTTTCTTTCTTTCTTTCTTTTTCAGGTTTTTGCAAGGCAATAGGGTTAAGTGGCTTGCGCAGGGCCACACAGCTGGGTAATTGTTAAGTGTCTGAGGCTGGATTTGAACCCAGGTCCTCCTGACTCCAGGACTGGTGCTCTATTCACTGCACCACCTAGCCGCCCCGATGCTAGCTATTCTTATCAACGGTTAGAAATACTTGACTTCAAGGTGCTTAGAGATCTCTCGAAGGACATCATCTTTTCAGGGGAACCAGAAAAGAGAGTCTTGTCTAGACATTTCAGCTTAGATCAAACCGGTCCTAGTCAATTCAGTTAAATTCATGAAGACTTTATGTGAAGAATGACAGAACTTTCCATAGGATCATCAAATTAGAGCTGTAAGGGATTTTTAAAGGCAGAGTCCAACCTCATCATTTTATAGATAAAGATAATGAGGTAAGGAGAGGTAAAATTACTTGCCCAAGGTCACACAGATCATAAATGGAGTAGTTGGACTTTGAAACTGTCTTCTGCTACAAAGCCAGTTTATTTTCCCCTTCTGAAGCATTTTGGACCCTTTAAGTTTTTATTTTTATTTTTTTATTTTTAGGTTTTTGCAAGGCAAATGGGGTTTAGTGGCTTGCCCAAGGCCATGCAGCTAGGTAATTATGAAGTGTCTGAGGCTGCATTTGAACTCAGGTCCTCCTGACTCCAGGGCCGGTGCTTTATCCACTGCACCACCTAGCTGGCCCTTGGACCCTTTAAGTTTTGACTCTAAATTCTTCTTTTTCTGGAAGACTTGTTAGCCGTGATAGGAATTCTCATTATCCTGAATCATAGATCTGGAATTCAAAGGGACCTCAGAGGCCCAGGAATGAGATCTTTAATAGAAGAGGAGACTGAAATCTATAAAGAGGAAAGGATCTGTCTCTAGTGAAAGCCAAAATGCATGATGTCCAGCCACCAGTCAAAACCTGGTCTGAGTACAAGGTGGAATGCTCATTACACCAACAGCAGTGAAGAGATATCCAGAAAAACTCTTTCACTAGAGAAGCTGGTAAACACTTTTCAGTAAAAAAATGGTATAATAGCGCCCAACCCTTTCCAACTCTACAAAAATGACCACAAAACTCTTGATTGATCCCCATTGGGTATTCTTCATTGCAATGTGAGAGATGATGACTTTAAACTATAGGATCATTGCCAGGATTGCAAGAAGGAAAATGGAAGGGAACCTTGTCATTGTTCTGAGGGCCAGATAAACTTTGCACCTTAACTATGGGGAGGTGATCAGAAATGTGTCCTAGGAACATCAAAAAAAAATACAAATGGGACCACTAAACCATAGATAAGGATCCCTATGGGCTGCATATTGACTTAAAAAACCACATACTAACATTATCTCTTTCTATTGTATTTTTATTTTGTTAATATTTCCCAATTACATTTTAATTACATGTGGTTGGTGTTGCACCTTTGATTTAGAGAATACTGGTGAACTTGCAATCCTTCAAGATGACTGAAACCAGTAAGTTGAGTGTCTAACAAGAGTAATCAGTTAAGGTGGGAAGTTAAAAGATGGCACCCTAGATAAGCACTTTCACCCATTCCTCCCCATGTCCATGACAATAATTTTATGTATTTGAGCAAAATTCTTAGTTATGCCTTTGCTTGTTAAACACTCTGAAAGTGTTAAAGGAAAGGTGTTCAGCAAAGGGAAGAAAGGTAC
The DNA here is from genome assembly GCF_037893015.1 of Macrotis lagotis. Taxonomy (NCBI): domain Eukaryota; kingdom Metazoa; phylum Chordata; class Mammalia; order Peramelemorphia; family Peramelidae; genus Macrotis; species Macrotis lagotis. The sequence continues at coordinate 16,628,903 of NC_133658.1, read as the reverse complement.
CATGGGAATGGCCTAGAAGCCATCTTCTAAGCATTGACATCAATGAAAAGATAAGTTTGATTTGGATTTGGCTTCAGCCCACAAACCACAGGTCAATTGAAGAGTCTGAGCCTGGTGTATCATGCTACAGCAAGTAATGAATATTGAAGTCCTGATGTTCCTGGAAGGATGAGCGTCCCTCCATTGGTTCATAAATGAGTTGCTGAAATGATGAGTGAACTGTTGAGGAGGGTCTTCCTGCCCCTGGCCAAACTGAAGAGTCTGGGGAGTTATCTGGCAACCTCAACCTTCAGGTGCAACAAGCTGCTGAGTTTCTCATTTTCTCTTTTCCCTTACAAATGCAAATGATTGCTGTAATTTTTTGATCATCTCCTCAAGATGATTTAACTGGTTTAATAGTTAAAACAAATTTAAATTCAACAAATACAACAGATATTAATGAAGAGATAGAGAGCCATGCTTAATTAAGACCAGGGAACCTGAGTAGAAGTCCTGCTTCTGACACACATTGATTGGATGACTCTGTGATTGGGTTGTAGATATAGAAAGACCTGGCCTTTAAGTCTCATCTCAAATACCTACTGCAGGTGTGCCCCTGGACATGAAACATTTCAGGAATTTGGGCAGTTCTCAAAGGAAACTGAAGATAAGGTGCTGACCTTCATTAAGAGAGGGACTTTCCACACTGGAATTTCCATATATCATGCAATCAGGTCTACTCTCCATTATCCCTAAGGGCTAGGTGCTGTCCTAGGTGCTGCGGATACAAAACTCAGAATGAAACCTTTCCCACTTTAAAATGGTTCCTATTCTACTGAGGGATAGAGCTTATAAAAAGGTAAGTAAGTATAGTCATTGACTTGGACACAGTGCTTTTAAGATTTGCAAAGCAATTTATATTGCATATATCTTCTCTTTAGGACCTCAGAAGAAACTGCTGAAGCAAGGGTTTCTCCCCCACCCCATTTTACAGAGGAGAAAGTTGAAACTCAGGGTCACATAGTTTGTAAATGTCTGATGCAGAATTCGACTTGCAAAGGAGTAACATGGGGGCAGAATCATAACCAAATTCTCATCCTGACTGCCCAGTAGACTTTAAACCTCTGATGCTGGGGCATAATCTTATTTTTGTCTTTGTACATGAGTTTTAGCTTCTTTTTTTGTGATTGATTTGATCAAAGTCTGATCTTCATTTGAGTATGAAATGGTTTCACTTTTGTCTTCATAGCAACCAGAGTTGAGTAGAGTGCCTGGGATATAATCTGTGTTTAAAACACGCTTATTGATTAGAATGAAATCTTTTGGCTAAATGTCGCTTCTCTCTCCTCCAATTTTAGAGCATTGCATTTGCACCTCTCCTTTGGAACCAGAACTTTTAACTTGCATCTTAATTATCTGTGTGCATAGTATACCCCTTTATTAGACTATGATCTCCTTGAGAGCAGGACCTGCTCTATTTTCTTTCTTACATGCCTAATATCCAACACATAGAAGGCAATTGATAAATATAAGATGAATGATTGAACTTTATCAGAAAAGGATTTCAGTCATCCTATTGGCACTTTCAATACCCCTCTCCCTTCCCCTACCCCCCCCAAAAGAATTTCCCCTTCCCCAAATCAACAACTCAATGAATGTCATCTCCTGCTAGTCTCTGGGAATTGAGCGTTGGCATCAAAGCAAGAATTCAGAGAAAAGTAAACCTCACTCTCATAATTCCCACCACAGAGATTTAGGAAGAATCCACAGTGGCCAGGTTGAAGAATGTTCTCTTGGGGGAAGGCAATATACTTAGGAATATTGAACTCCATTTTGAATCCTCTCCCTTACCCTCTCCTGTTCTAATTCACTAAAATAGTGACTGAGACCATCAGTAAATTCAGCCTGGAAAAAAAAATCTCCTCACGCCATCAAGAAATAACTCCAAACTTAGAGTGTGTGCTGAAAATATTCCCGATGAAATCATAATCATATATTTATAGTCTTTTGGATTGTGTAGGAAATTTTGTTTCCCATGATATTTTTCATTGGAATGACCAAAGACAAAAAGGAAGGCTCAGAGAGAAAGAGTGTTCCCAGCAAGGAAATAATGAATACCATCATTCTAGGTCACTCGTCTATGAGATGATCTCTCATCTCTCTCTCTCTCTCTCTCTCTCTCTCTCTCTCTCTCTCTCTCTCTCTTTTCCTCCCCACCCCACCCTAGATAGAAAGTCATCGCCTTTATTCCAAGAAGAGCAACTATCCAACTTGATGAATGGGGGGATGGAATGATAAATGACCTATTGATATTCCCTTTCCTTTGGGACCACTGCAGCCCATTAGACCTCTTCCCCATTCTCACTGAGGGAGATGGTGTGAATCTTAATGGTGGGTAGTTGGCGGTTCTCTTGGATGGCTGGACCTGAGGACCCCACGCAGCAGCAGACCCTCAGAAAGCGTTTACTTCTCACCCTGGCTGAAGTACAGGTGGACTGGTCATGGGCTATAGCATTTTTAGTGGACCCACTGGAGGTGGAGGAGAAAAATTTCCACTCACAGACCCCCTCTGACTTGGAGATCTTATAGAAGGTCTCCCCCGATCCCACCGGGATACGCACCAAGTCCTTGTGCTCCTCTATGGCGTGGCTGGGAGGGTTGAGGGTGTATCCAATGGCATGTTGTGTGCACTGTTTTCTTCGGAGACACTGGACTCTCAGAACATTCTGAAATGCCTTTTTAAACTCTTGACTGGAACAAGGATAGATGATGGGGTTGATGCAGCTGTTTAGGTATCCGAGCCAAAAGGCTATTTTAAAAACAGTATCCGAGGGTTTAGATTCAGGGAAGAAAGACCCTAGAATAAAACAGAAATATATTCACATATATTATTTGCCTGGGGTGAAGCATAGCAGAGTCAAGTGAGATGCCCAAGGCTACCAAAGTATGGGCCAGGGACACTAACACAACTCTTGGGATTAAAAAAGAACTGGGAAGCTGACTGGAAATCCTATCCCCATTGCTAGAATGCTATGTGACCCTGGGAATGTTAGTCCAGGTCTCTGAGTCTCAATCACTTCATTTTTAAGATTGGACTAAAACTTGTTTTACCTTTCGAACTGGGCTATTATGAGCCCTTGAAACATGACAGAAATTTGACCTCTTTTTAGAAAAAATATGACAAATGCAATTTTTGAAAAGTCATTAAAGTTCTTTGAGTATCAGTTTCCTCATCTGGAAAGTGGGAAGAATTTTTTTTTCAGTACCCACTTGTTGCAAAATGCAGGTGAGAACTGTTAGTAAAGTGTTCTGTTAAGGGTAAAGTGATTGATGAATGGCATTTCTTCTTTTAGTTTGCAAATGGTTTGTCATATATTTGTATTCTTTGGGGGAAAAACACATTAAACAAATCAAGAGATCTTAGAATCCAACCTTGGCTGCAGCCAGACTGGTCTAACTCACCTGTCTCCTGAATATGCTATGTTTATTTTTATAACTAGGCCTTTGCTTTATTCCCAATCATTGGCAAACTCCAATTGCTCTCCCTATCACATCCAGGATCAAGTATAAAATGCATCTGTTTGATGTTCAAGTTTCTTCAGAACACAGGTCCCTCCCTCCTCCTACCATTAAAATCTGTTTTTACCTAACACCAAGTATTCTTTGATCTGGTCTCCTTGCTGTTTTAGGAAGACGACATTCCATCTTCACCTCTGGGCGTTTTCTCTGGCAATCTCTCGGACCTGGAATGTTTTTGCTCTTCATTTCTGCCTTCTGCCTTTCCCTTAAGTTCTAGCCAAAATCGCATTTCTACAGGAAGTCTTTTGGAATCTCTCTTAATTCTAGTTTTTCCAATCTGTTAATATTTTGCCTTTTTTTTTTTTTTGGTTTGTTGCTTGAGTGTTCTTTTGACCTTTCTTTGTATCCCTAGTGCTTAGCATCATGCCTGGTACAGGAGAGATTTTAAATAAATATTTATTTAGTTCTCCCCGCTCTCAATCTATTCAAGTCAGTCAATCAATAACCATCCCTCAAGGCGCAATTCAAATATTATCTTTTTCTAGAAAAGCCAGTTCCAGTAATGAGTTTCTCTTTTGTCTACTCCTGAGGCTTACCACATGGACAGCTCTTTTGATAGTTAATATCCTTTCCTTAGTGACTGCAAGGTATCAAGCACCAGTCCTGGAGCCTAGAATGACCTGGGTTAGAATTTTATCTTCAACATCACCAGTTGTGCAATAGAAGGAACTTCTCTCAGCTTCAGTTTCCTCATCTATTAAATTAGTAACATATCTTTTCAATAATAAATCATATTTAATTTGATAATCTTTATAATCTTTTCATTATCTTTATAATGGTATTCTAAAGACATACAAAATTCTAGGCAATCTCTAAGGTCCCTTCTAGCTCCCAGGATTAAAGAATTTGGGGTAAGTCGCTTAGCCACTCCAGGATTCATTTGCCTCCCCTGTAACATGAAGGTTGGTCACTATTGTCTCTTCCAGTTGTAAATCCGAGGGACTTGTGAAAGGAGCAGATATCGAGTCATATATCCCACCATCTAGTGGATTCAAATACACATCTCAGGATGGGCAATGAGCAGCCAGGAAGTTATTACTTAATAGGTCCTTGTCATTTGGGTGAATCAATCTTTCAAGAAACATTTATTAAGCAAAATGATGCCATTGTGGTCCTTTTTGAGAATGAATGACAACAACCAACCATTAAGCCACTACTATGTGTTCAGTCCTTGTCTTCAAGGGACTCTAATGGAGGTAACAAGTAAGCAAATATGTTTATAGAAACTATAAATGGGACATATAAGAAATATTAAAAGAGCAGATACTAGGGTTAAGAAGGATTGGAAGAGGGGGGCAGCTAGGTGGTGCAGTAGATACAGTACTGGACCTGGAATCAGGAGGACCTGAGTTCAAATATGACCTCAGACACTTAATAATTGTTTAGCTATGTGACCTTGAGCAAGTTACTTAATCCCGTTGCCTTAAACAAGTAATTTTTTTTTAAAAAGAGGGATTGGGAGAGACTTTCTGTAGAAGACAGAATTTTCATAGGGACTTAGAGGAAGTTGGTGAAGTCAGTATGAAAGTTAAGCTCCCTCACTTCCCCCATCAGCCCTCCAAATGGTTTCCAGATTTTCCTGCATTAGTATTCTCAAGAGAATATGAAATCCTCTCTTGAGCATTCCTTCTCAGTGAATCAATCAAAGAATAAGGTAGAGGAGTGGGGAAGGAATGAGGTAGTTGGGGAAGTGAGTTACATTGTAAAGATGGCTTTAATCAAATTGAGGGAAAGGAAAGGCCAAAGACAATCTTGTCTGACTTGCTGCAGAGGGAAGTTTAATACAGCCCCAAAAGAGCTGTATAGCCCAACATTCCCTCCTCCCACTAAGCCAGTTATACCAACAAGCAGCATCAGTAACAAGATGGTCTGTATTTTGCAAAGCCAGAGAGTGTGCTAATGACTGCCAGGGAGATCTGGGCATGCCAGAACTACCTTGTCTGTGAGTCTCTTCTCAAGGAATTATATGCAGGATCAATTTTCCTTTTTTGGAAGTTTTTAGGAGAGAAAATTTCTGAATTCTGAGACTAAATACTAATGAGTGGTTATAAAGTTGTCTGAAATTAGTCATAATTCTATCAAGTGGCTACATTCTTAAATTGGTCATTATTTGAGGTTAAGTGTCAGAAAGCAAGAATGAGTGGGTTGATAATAGCAATGAAGCTATTTCATATTTTATGCTTGAGATACAAAACTTCAGATTTCCTTTTCTTTATTTCATTATTTCCCCTTTCCTTTTACTTACACTCTTCTTTCCTCCTCATCTCCTTTCTGCCCAAGACTTCAGTTTTCTTCTGGTTGCAAGTCTTTCATATGGATCCCCATCCCCTCTACCCAACAATGTTCTAGACTTCAAATTTCTCTCTATCCTAACCTCTTTCCACTATAGCAAAATTCTTTTTATCAACCTTTCTCAGTTATGTGTTAGGAAAAGTAGAGGTCATAGATTTAGAGCTGGAAGGGTCCTCAGAGGGCTTCTGGCATATTTTATGGATGAGGAAACAGGTCTCAAGAAGTGAAATGATTTTCCCATGATTACACTGGCAATACACTGAAGTCAAGATTCATTAATGCCACTCGGAATATGAATGTGGATGTTTCTCTAATTTCATGTGTGTGGAGGGGGAGAACAGGGGTGAAGATATGGTTCTAACATCTTACCACTCAACTTATTACAAGGATTGAAGTGATGTCCATGTGAAGGAGAGATGATTATTGCTCTGTTTACCCACAGAGTCACAATGGGTGCCATTTGCAGGAAAAGATTTTGGCATCCAACAGTGCAATGGACTCTTTCATGCTTCACCTAATATTAACAATTGGAAGGTTGCAGATATAAATTCATGTCACTATTAAGGACAGTGCCTCTACCACACTTGGGCTCAAATACTAGTCTCCGATGTGGTTACAGAGGAGCTATAAATAAAACTGAGGAAAATAAAGATGGGAAAGTCACTGTCCTTGATATGAGGTTCAACCAGTCTTCAGTTGAAGATCTTTAATGAGGGCAAACCCATCACCTGTGGAAGCAGCTCTTTCCACTTTAAGACAAGCTTTAATTGTTAGAAAGTTCCTCCCGGTAGCCAACCTAAATGGGCCTCTTATCCCCTTCTTTCTGTGCCTTCTAGTTCTACCCTCTGTGGCCAACCATTAGTAGGATCAGTGTTTCAAAGACCAGTTATTGAAGATGATCCCCACTGCTCTTCTCCAGGCTAAACACCTCCAATTCCTTCAACTAGTTCTTATATGGATTGAAGTAGTTAGAGACCCTCCAGCTGATGGGGTGTTCTCTGTACACTTAGCAGTAGATCTATCAATCATTTTGTTTAATCAATATATTAAGTACCAACTGTGTACTAGGAACTTGGCATACAAAAAGAGGCAATGTCTTTCCAAGATGTGACACTAGAACTGACCTTAATACTGATCCAGGAGGTGGCAGAATGAATAGAGTCCTGGGGTTGCTATTTTTGCTATATTCCAGATTGAGACTGAACAGAGCAAATCCCTTCCCCTTTTTAGATTTTAGTGGAGATCCAGAAAAGAAAATTTATTTGTCATGTTGAATATAATCAGAGCTAGTGGCAGAATAGGAAAGTAATTCAGGTGTATAGTTCTTGTCCTATGCTCTTGTCATTATATTGTACTGTCGACCCAGCTTTATTTTTTATTTTATAATAAAACAAGCATTTCCATAACATGGATAACAAAAATGATGGCTACATATGGAACTGCAAACACATTATATACTTGCTACTCCTTTCAAATATATAAAAATTATAATATAGGTTTCTTTTTTCATCTATCCCCCATCATAGAGAGGGTTACCATCACACACACAGACACACATAACCCCCCGCCCCACAATAGAATTATTCTATTCATATTTTTATTTATAAATTCATTCTCTGGATATATAGTATCCTTCTTCATATGTCTTAGCTATTTTATGGAATATTTGGTAACCTCAGAATGAAACAAAAACACAACATGTGATTAATTCTGGCATTTGTGGACACAAGCTTATTGCGGAATAAGATTATTAAGGAATAAAAGCATTGGAATTGGAGTCAGGAATAGCTGGGTTGAATCTCACATTCTATGTTTACTACCATGTTACCCTGAAAATAAGACCAAGTCTTGTATTAATTTTTGCTCCAAAAGACACATTAGAGACTATTTTCAGGGAACGTCTTATTTATTTATTTTTTTTTAATGTACAACAATACATTTATTCATTTAGTCATGTACAAAAACCTTACATTTATTCATGTACAAAAATCAGCATTGATTTCTGGAACATCATTCTAACACTCCAAATCCCAAATTCTGGCCTGAATTTTTTTGTGACTTCATTTCCTGTAGAACCATTGGTCCCAATCTCTCATGTCCAGCAACAGAGCTCTTCTTAAATGAGCACTTCTTATCTATGTAGATTGCTCAGCAACATTGATATTCTTCACCCAAGTCACCACCTCTTGCTGGTTAGGCTTCAAAAAGTTTTCATGCTGTTTTGTTTCCAAAATATTTTCTCTTTTTTTCTTTTCCTTTTTTTTTAAGGTTTCTGCAAGGCAATGGGGTTAAGTGGCTTGCCCAAGGCCACACAGCTAGGTAATTAAGTGTCTGAGGCTGGCATTGAACTCAGGTCCTCCTGACTCCAGGGCCGGTGCTGTATCCACTGCACGACCTAGCCACCCCTCCAAAATATTTTCAGGGTAGTCATTTATTTCCATGTGCATTAAGTGGCTTATTTATGGCAATATCAAGAGTCTGGAGATAAGCAGTTATTTCAATAGGGATTATTATTTGATTGATTCTTCTCTCTGCAAGGAAGGTCTTTATATCTCTAGCTTCATGACTGTTGGCTGAATCCCCGACGAATGGACCTCTTTGGCCACCTCCAAAACAAGTGGCAGCATTCAATCCACCACTTCTTCATAACAGCTTGTGGATACCAGATGTTTTCAGCTTCAAGAACATAAATGCCTGAAACATGTTCAATCTTAACTTTCTTGCCCTTAATGATGATTACAGGTGGGGCTTTCTTTCCATCCAGATGTTATCAAATGGTTATGTTATTTGTGCCATTGTCTGTACTGTGGCCATTTGACAATATGTTTTGAGTTTATCTGTTTATATAGGCCTTTACCTCTCTTCCAAAGGTTCCTTCTTGCTAATTTGCAAATAGTTATATTTTATATTAGCATTTATTTTAAGTATGAATATCAATTATGTTATTTACTTATACTAATATTTTTAACTCTATACATCTTCTGTGTGTTGCAAAGGAATGTGTGCACCTGGGCTGATGAACTTGAGTGTGGCTTATTTTTAAGGCAGGGCTTATATTACAAGCATCCTGAAAAATCACTTTAGGGCTATTGTATAATTCTTATTTTGGGGGAAACAACAGTTGTCGTTTGACTTTAGGTAAGCCATTTAGACTCTCTGACTCAGTCACCTCACCTGTAAAATAAAACGGAATCCAACTTCTACAGGCCCTTCCAGGTCTATCTATAACCCTATAATTATTTTTTTAAGAATAATAAACTAGGGGAAATGATGTCAAAATATAGAAAGTCATAAGGAAAGGAATCATGCCAGAGTGGAAAGAGGTTTGATTCCTATGTCAGATATTCTCTGTTCAAATCTTGTCTTCACCAGTGTGATATAGTAAATCACAAAAGTTGAAGGAAAGCTACGTGGTGCCATGGATCGAGCACTGACCTTGGGAGTCAGGAATTGGATGGCTTTGAAGCTTGTCTTAGACATTTGCAACTTATTAGCTGTGTGACCTTAGGCAAGTCATTTAATCCCGATTGCCTCATATCCAGGGCCATGTCCAGTTGTCTTGATTTATATCTGACCACTGGACACAGATGATTCTGAAGTGAGGCTAGTGGCTTAGTTACGCCCTCACTCAAATCCAATTCATATGCTCGTCATGGAATCACCTCCCTGATGTCATGTGTCTTCTTCGAGAATGAAGGACAACATAATCAAGAAAGTTGATGTGATCTTGGACAATATTAAGAGAAACAGTATCTCCAGAAACTTTAATAATATAGTCATTATTAATAATTATCATTTATATAGAACATAAATGCTTTACAAACTTTTTTTTCATTTGATTCTCCCAACTCTGAGATTCAATATTTTATATTGAAGAAACTGAGGCAGACAGAGGTAGTTACTTGCTTAGGGTCACAGAGCTAGAACATATCAGAGGCTGGATTTGAACTGAGATCTTTCTGATTCTAAGTCCAGCATACCATCCACTGTGCCATCTTATTGCTTCATATGTGAAGGGGATGATTCCTCTGCTCCTTCACTGGTAAGACCTCAGTTCACTTCTGAGTGTCAAGTACGAGGAATGACATCAATGGATCAATGCATGGGGCTTAATGGCCTCTGGAGTCCTTTCCAACTCTGAAGTTCTGTTATTTCTACTATCTACCAAGTGTGGTGTGACCATGAGCCAGTTACTGTCCCTCTCTGTGCTTCAGTCACCTCACCTGTAAAATGGGAGATAATAGATCTGACAATACATAACTCATAGGGTTGGCCTTGGGAGAAAATACCCCATATGCCATAAAGTACTCTAGAAAGGTGAAATGTAATTATTACCCAATCTCCCAAATGGAGAGCTGTTAATCTTTTGAAAGTTTGTCTGTGACGTGACCGGTTCTGGAAATTCTAGTCTTTGTTCTTCTGATGAATAGATTGGATTGGCTGAAAAGGATAAGAAGCTAAGACGGTGGAACTCCTGGAGAGGAATGAGTCCTCCTCCTGGATCCTCACTGACTGACTCAAGGTTTTCACACTTGTTACTGTGGGAATAAAATAACGTTCTACAGGAAAGAAACTCTTATCTTGGGGCAGGGAGCTCCCAGAGTGGGCTCGATCTTACCTTACTAAATGCCTTCATTTTTCAATCAATAACAAGTATTTATTATGCCTGGAACAGTGTAATAGGCACTGACAACCTAAGTACAAAAAGGTAAATCTCACTATTTACAAGGAGCTTATCTTCAAATGGGATAAAGAATATCTATCATCTATCTTATCTATCTATCTATCTATCTATCTATCTATCTATCTATCTATCTGTCATCTATAGACTCATCTATCATGTGTCCATCCATCCATCCATGCATATGTCCATCCATCTGTCTCTGCATCTGCCTGCCTACTTGCCTGTCTGTCTGTCTGCCTGTCTATCTACTATCTTATCTAACCATCCATCTATCCATCTATCTATCTATCTATCTATCTATCTATCTATCTATCTATCTATCTATCATCTATCCTCTCTCTGTCATCTATAAGACTCATATATCATGTATTCATCCATCCATCCATCCATCCATCCATCCATCCATCCATCCATCCATCATCCATTCATCTGTTCTCTATCTGCCTGCCTACTTGCCTGTCTGTCTGCCTGCTTGTCTATCTATATCTATCCATCCATCTATCTATCATCTTCTATCTTCTCTATCATCTGTCTTTCTATCTCCACATCTATTTTTCTATATACACATAAAAAATCTACATTTTTACATAAACTAAATGCATTTAAAGTGAATAATTGCAAAAAAACCCCTTCTATAATAGTTAAATACAAGGTTGCTTGGTGGGAGGGAAGAGAGGAATTCAGTCTAATAAAAATAGTCACAATTATAAGTATTTATATAGTCCTTTAAGGTTTATAAAGCAATATGTATATTGTAGATAGAGATACCATTGAACATATATACATGCATGTACATGTATGTGTATTCACATTTTCTATCTCTCTATATCTTCTATTCATATTTTATTCTTGAAATAATCCTATGTGACAGGTATTATTATTATTATTATTATTATTATCATCCCTGGGTTTTTATAGATGAGGAAATTGAGGCAGACTTGTCCAGGGTCATACAGCTCTTAAGTGTCCAAGGAAGAAGCTGAAATCTGAAGTTACTAATTATACTTATAATACTTAACCACCTAAAGTAGTGCTTTATGGGTAAGATGGGGGGCAGGGAAGGAAGTCCCTTTGCAACCTTGCTTCCCAGAATCTCCAGGTGGAAGCTGTTCTCTGAGACCAGCTATTTGTATTTGTAAGTGAACAAAAATTCCTCTACAATTGTGGTGTCAAATTCAAGTCGAAATGGGGATCATAAAATTGTACATAAGGATTCCTCTTGGTACCACATTGACTTAGAAAATCACATATGCTTATATAGTTTTTAAAAAAAAATCAATATATCAATACATTAAAAGTAATTAGAAACGGAACTTAAATACAGGGCAGTTAGGTGACTTCATACATGGAGCAATGGACCTGAAGTCAGGAAGAGTCATCTTCCTGAGTTCAAATCTTCAGACACTATCTGTGTAACTCTATTTACCTCCACTTTGTCTGTAAAGTGAGCTGGAGAAGGAAATGACAAACCACCTCAGGATCTTTGCAAGAAAATCCCAAATGCGGGTCACAAAGAGTCAGATACAACTGAAAAACAACTTAATAACAAGGTTGCTTGTAAGTACCAGGAGCCACATAAGACCACAAAGCAAGGTCATGTGTTTGACACCTCTTCTCTACAATATCTCAGAGAAGAAGTCGTCTGACCTCTGAGTGAAGACCTCTAGCAAGGGGGAAGCTGACTTGTTCCAACGTAGCCGCTTTCATTTGAGGACGACTCTAAAATATTATGGCAAACTGAAGTCTCATTGTAACTGATGATCATGGAATATAGATTCTTGGAACTAATGTTTGTCCTTTATTTTTGAAGACCAGGATAGCAGGGAGGTGACCCCATGAAAAGCACATGAACTGGATTTGAGTGAGGGGGTGCTGTGCTAAGTCCCTAGCTTCACTTTCTCCTTCAGAGTCATCTGGGTCCAGTGGCCACATGTGGTTCAGGATGACTGGAGATGACCCTGGATGGGAGGAATTAGGGTTAAGTGACTTGCCCAAGATCCATAAAGCCAGTAAAAGCCAAGTGTCTGAGGTTCACTTTGAATTCTTGTCCTTCTGACTTCAAGGCCAGTGCTCTATCCATTGCACAATCTAGATTCTTAGAACTGGGGGAGACCTAAGACCTTATCTTATAATTAATAAAAAAGTAATGTGTTGGTAAAGATAGAGTGCTAGTTTCAGAAGCAGTATGATCTGGTTTCAGGTTCCATCTTTTCTCTATATTGGCTCTTTTTTTAAAGATTTTTGCAAGGCAATGGGGCTAAGTGGCTTGCCCAAGGCCACACAGCTAGGTCATTATTAAGTGTCTGAGGCAGGATTTGAGCTCAGGTATTCCTGACTCCAAGGCCAGTGAGTGCTCTATCCACTGCACCACCTAGCAGCCCCTGAAATTGAATTTTTCAATGATCTCAAAGAACTTGTGTTCCTTTGGGAAAGATTCTATTCATACATATATGTGTGTGTGTATGCAGAAAAATTAAGACAAAACATATATGAAATAAATGGAAAGTAGCATATGAGAAATGAGGACAAGTGTTATGTAAGGACAAGCCCTTGAGGTGACTTTTGAAACTTAGGGAAGGTAAGGAGGGAGTGCATCCCAGTCACATGAGAACAACCCACCCAAAGGTTAGGAGGTTGGAAGCTGATGGAGTTCAAACCCCTTAGAATCCCTAGAGCAAAGATGCCTACAGCTAATTAATGTAAGCCCCAATCTTTTCCCCAAAGAATGTGGAATGTCAACATGTTTATCTGCTGTCTACATTAGCTCCTGGGTTTGCAATCTGAACAGATTAACCCTTGACTTGGTTCCTTTGGTTCCCTCAGCATTTCTTGACCAAGGCATCGCCTGAAGAGGAGGATCAAACCAATAAAACTCCACCACTGCCCAAGTGACATCACTTCCTGCCTCTGAGAAGCCCTCCCCATTTCTAAAAAATGCTTCTTCCCTGCCCAGCTGGATGGTACCTGAAATCCTCTTATGAGTCTCATTCTTTCTATTGAGTTTAATTGGCTTTCTCCACTGTAGAAATGCTAGTAAGTGGAGCTTAGCCGTACCATTTCTGTACCATTTTGGAATATAATTGGTGTCACAGGATGACGAATTCCTAGAGTTGGCAGGGGTCTCTCTGGCCATTGAGTCCAATCTAGACTTGAACATGAATCTGAACACCTAGTCAGCCAGTTTCTGCCAGAAGACCTCCAAGAAGCAGAACCTGTGACTTCCCAAAGCTGGACAGTCCATAGTGGGACAACCTTCACTGAAGAAGGTTTTCTGAACATTTGGACTGAATTGTCCTCTTGTTCCTAGGTCTGCCCTCTATAGCCAACTAGAACTAGTCTGAACACTTCTCACAACAATCATTCAGACTTGAAAACAGTTCTTTGCCCCTCTCCCTCACTTTCCCTGTCCTTCCAAATGTTCATATCACTCATTCAAGATCCTTCCCCATCTTGCCTGCCCTCCTCTGGGTGCCCCCTAGACTGTCTATGTCCTCCCATAAGACACAGTAGGGTCCAGAGGATTCACAGTTATTAAAGATAGAATGGACACTAAATGTCCTATTTCATTTTGCAGAAAAGGAAACTGAGGACCAAAAGCATGACATGGCCTTGCAAAGTCATACAAAGCTAGGATTTGAACCAAAGTCATTCCAAAGCCAGCATGTTTCCTATTGCATACTGCCTGCTCCATCATGCTGCCATGTCAATTGCTGCCTACTAGGTTGTGCCACGATGTCAACCACTGCCTAGGAGGTCACACTGCCACGTCAGTCACAACCTACTAGTTCACATCTCCATGTCAACAACTGCCTACTAGACCATACTGCCTTGTCAACTGCTACCTCTTAGATCATGCCATCATGTCAACCACTGCCTGCTCCGTCACACCACCATGTCAACCACTGCCTGCTAGGTCACACCACCATGTCAGCTTCTGCCTACGAGGTCACACCATCATGTCAACTGCTGCCTGCTCTGTCACACCACCATGTCAACCGCTGCCTGCTAGATCACATCACCATGTCAGCTTCTACCTACAAGGTCACACCACCATGTTAACCACTGCCTAGTAGGCCACGCTGCCATGTCAACCACTACCTACTAGTTCACATCACCATGACAACTACTGTCTACTACTGTTTACTAGGTTACACCATCATGTCAGCCACTGCTTTCTGTCACACTACCATATCAGTTTAAAAAATGTTTAATGATTACTACTTTTCTAGAAGAGAAAGGACGAGAAGAGAACTTGAGGCTAGTCTTTGTGGGGTGGTGTAGAGGTGAGGACAACAGAATATCAGTTTAATATTGGGAGGAACTATTAAAGCTCATCTCATCCAACATTCCAATTTTTTCAGAGGGGTAAACTGAGGTCCAGAGAAGAAAAGTGATTTAACCATGCTCACACATGTAGTAAGTGGCAGAGGAAGGATAGGGCCCCAGGTCCTGAGGTTCCCACATTCACTGTTCATTCTACCAAAGGAAGATGAATAGCATATTTTAGAGGCTCACACTTTTATCCTTTGTCCCAGGTTTAGCAGAGGGATTGAGTTTTGACATTCAAATATGCTTGATTTACTCAAAGTTCCTTAAATCCTGTAGCCTACAAATTGATCAATTCACATGAAAGGAGTTGCCAAGGTCAGAAATGCCTTCTGCAGCCTAGCTGAAGAGGGCATATGGCTGACATTGGATGCCAACCACCCTGGGGCAGCTAACTTTTGCCCAGAAGCAGGCCTCATGGCATATCTTTCTCCAGTGAAGGCCTAATCCAAATCACTCTCAAAGGAGAGAACTAGCAAGTCATCACAGGGTCTGTCGGTTCAGAACCTGATGTCATTTCTGGCCTGAGGCTAAATCTTGCCTCTGAGGGAGTAGGAACCTGAATATATCATTTATCCTCTCTGGGTCTCAGTTTCTATGTCTATGAAATGGGAATAAGAATATCAGTTTCACAGCAAAATGTTAAGGGAGTATATGAAAGATAACACAGTACCATTGGATCAAATGCAATAATAAAAATAAAGAGCTTTTCAAACCATATGACAGATATAAGCTCATTATAAACAAATGAACAGACAACTAAATAATAGCAATAGAAATGGTAATTCTTTTAGACTCACAGTTTTTTCTTCTTTCAAATGAAGGCTTTGCATTGGACAGAAGATGGCCTCTGAGTCTCTTGCAAGCTAAGATATCTAATCTTTTAATGATCTCCCAGCAATCTCTTGGGGTTTTTGCCTTTTCCTCATGGGACAGGGACTTTCTTCTCCCCCGAATGAAACTATGTCTTCTCCCACTTGCCCTGTTTACGCTATAGGTCTGCTTATGCTACCCACCTCTCCAGGCTGAGCATGTCTAATGACTTATAAATTCTAAAATGTTTTTCTTTTCTTTTTTCTTTGAAAAGATATCTGAGTTCTTATTTCTGACTCTTCTCTCTTTTGTGACAAATTTCTGCTCATCCAGGAAGGCTTTCTCACATCCTCTAGCCTTCCTAGGCCTGCTGTGTGACACGTTGCCTTATATGGTCCTGTTTTTTCTAATCCTGGGTCTTGCTACCTAGTCTATGGCCCACAAGGACATGGCCTGGATTGGACACTTCTCAGATCTCTCTTACATTTTTCTTTCTATTCAGTATTCAGAAGTCCTTCAGTAGACCACTGTTTGAATATTTCTTGACCAATGGATTCAAGAATATATGGATTCTGTTTCCCCTTCAGTGTGAGTTGTTTGTCTCAGTTCAGGAGTGGGCCTTTCCCCTTCCTATCCTGTTCTCAAACTTTCTCTGTAATGTTTTCTAGACTCTGTTTATAAGAAAACAAAGACACTTCTTCACATAGTTCTCTGCATCACTGTTACAGACACTTCATAAAATTACTTCTAGTACTTATAAAGATATTTTATAGTGTCCTAGAGAAAGGGCAAAGCATCTAATTAAAAGATGATAACCATCAGTATTCTCTCATCAGAGGAGCTGAAATTTGTGGGACAGGAGATCAGAGCCAAATACCAAAGGCCCAAGGCAAGATCAAGCAAAACATTTCCAAGGGATCCCCCACAGAGAGAGATTTTCAGAAACTATGCCAGTCCTTGGTTTCAAGTGAATAGGCCAAGGATCTCAAGGTCCTGGGCTGTTTACCCACTAACTTTTTCATGCCAATAAGGAAATATATTGGAGGGGTGTTGGTTCTGATGGGTTATTGTCTTGGAAGAGGGCAATTAGGAAAGGGAAATTAGCTTCTGAGCCTCCCGAGTTGGAGTGCTGACTTATCATTATTCTGGGTGGGTTCTAACAAGGTGAGGGGGATTTGAGGGTTGGTTTATTCAAAACAATACCATGAATTGGGATTATGTTGTAGGAATGAAAAAGGAGAGAAGGCCTTGCCACAGTCTTCCATCCTTTCCCTGAGTCTTTGCAACATAATAGATATCATGTAAGGTAAAGTTATAGTCCATTTTCTATCTTTATTACTCCATTTTCCCCATGAAACAACAGGTTAGATAATAATGTTATTGGAAAGAAGTTTAGAGAATGCTTTATATATATTCTCTCTGTCTTACAATGACCTCAGGAGGTGAAAAGTAGAGGTCTTTCGTCAGATTGTATCCGGAGTCTTGAGTTCAATTCTGGATACCAGAATTTAGAAAGTCGTGGTCAGCCAGAGAGTTTTCAAGGGCAGTAATTCTTCGCAGGGGAGAGGCATTTAATAAATTTATTATAAAAGAAATGTGAGTTCTTATTCCTGACTCTTTTTTCTATTGGGACAAATTTCTGCTATCCTGTGGGACTCAAATGAAGATCCTGCTCATCTAGGAAGGCTTTCTAGCTTCTCAGGCCTGCTGTGTGACATGTTGCCTTATAGGCCTTAATTATTAAATAACCAAGAAAATAAAGCAAAAAGTTCTGTGTTTGTGAAATATGATGACTGGTTGAAAGGAACTGGGGACATCTGGCCTGGAGAAATCAAGTGACTAAGTATTTATTATATGCCTTCAGTATACCAGACACATAGCTACAAAGAAAGGGAGAAAAAAGACATTCCCATCTCTGAAGAAGCTCACGATCTAATGGGGGAGACAGATTCAGGCTAAATCTAGGGGAATCTTAGAGGGAAGATATTAACATTTAGGAAGAGCTGTAAAGGATGATTTCAGAAGGTGAGATTTTAGCTAGGACTGAAGGGAAGGTGGAGAAGCCAAGAGAAGGGAAAGAAAAGAGAAAGAATTGCTAACATAGGAGACAACCAGGGAAAATACCTGGAATCAGGAGACAGACTATTTTGTGTAAGAAATATTTGTGAAGAGGGCCAATGCCACTGGATCAGATACTATTTGGACATCAGTTAGGTGTGAGAAGACCAGAAAGATAGGAGTGGGACAGGTTATGAAGACATTTAAAATTCAAACAATTTTATATTTGATTCTGGAGGTAATAGGGAGCCACTGGAGTTATTTAAGGGAGAGTGTGTGTATGTGGCAAACCCAGATCTATATTTTAGGAGGATCAGCTCAATGGAGGATTGACTGGCATGGGAGAGAAACTTGGGGCAGGAAGAAGAGAGGGCTCAGGGAAAGTGATGACTATCTTCAAGTATTTGAAGAGCTATCATGTGGGACTGAGCAATATACTTGGAGACTAGGTGACCTGGGTTCAAATTTTGCCTTCTGGCACTTACCAGGTGTGTGACCCTGAGCAACTCACTTAGTCTCTTTAGCCTCAGTTTCCTCATCTATAAAATGAGGATCATGATGGTATCTATTACAAAGGAATTTAGGGAAGATAAAATGAGTTAAAATTCATAAAGCATTTTGCAAACATTAAAGGATCATCATCATCATCATCATCGTTGTTGTTATTGGGAAGATTGTTTTTGTTTGGCCTCAGGAGGAAAAAAAAAGAAGGGGTAAAAAGGAGGATAAAAGAGAAATTGCAAAAAGGCAGCTTGATACAAGGAGAATCAATTCCTGACAAGTCTCCCCATCTGCAGGGGGGAATGGGCTGCCTCCAGAGGAGCTGGGATCCCTCTCCCTACAAGCCAAGACTAGATGATGGATGGTCACGTGCCTGGTATGTCGTAGAGCAAACCTCATTTAGGTACAGACTGTATTAGACGGCCTTCCCACTTGATTCTTCCTATTTTACAGATGAGGAAACTGGGGTTCAGAAAAGTAAAATAACTTACTCATAGTCATGGAGATAAATGAGTATCAGGGAGGGGATTTAAATCCAAATCTCTTCTGATTCCAAGTTCAGTGGATTTATTATCACAGAGCATTTCCTGCCCAGAAGAAGTTTACAGTGGGGGTAAGAGTGAACTGAGAATGAAAACTTTTATATCCGTCGTAAATCCCCAAAGAATTTGAGGACAGATACAGAGCAGTAACACTTAGTTAGAACCTTATATGTTCCAGGCAGGCAGCTAGATGGGGCAGTGGACCCGGAGCCAAGAAGGCTCATCTTCATGAGTTCAAATCTGGCCTCAGATATTTATTAGCTGCATGACCCTGGACAAGTCACTCCACTCCATTTGTCTCATTTTCTTCATCTGTAAAATGAGCTGGAGAAGGAAGTGCCAAATCGCTCCACAATCTCTACCAACAAAACACCAAATGGGGTCATGAAAAGTTGGACACAGGCTGAAATGACCCAACAGGCCTGTGAGTACTCTGTGGGGATGCAAAGAAAGTCAAAATTAATCCATGATTATTGGGAGACAAAAAACTATACACATATAGATTAAATGGAAGGTAATCTTGAAAGAGATGACAGAGGCACCTGGGATGAGTTGGGCACAAGCTAGACTAGATTTTGCCAAGCCTTGAAGGAAGCTGAGATGTCTCAGAGACGAAGGGAGAGTGTTCCATTTATCTGCAAAGGTGATGATGATGTTTGTCCTTCATTCTCGAAGAAGACCATGACATCAGGGGGATGATGCCATGACAGGCATGTAAATTGGATTTGAGTGAGGGGGGCCATGCTATGTCACCAGTCTCATTTTCTCCTCTAGAGTCATCTGGTTCAGTGGCCAGATTTAAATCAGGGCAAGTGGAGATAGCAATCAGTTAAGTGACATGCCCAAGGTCACACAGTTAGGAAGCATCAACTCTATGAGGCTGGATTTGAACTCTTCATCCTCCTGACTCCAAGGCCAGTGCTATAACCACTATGTTACTTAGATACCCCATATGGGAGGGGGAGGATGGGTGGATGAATAGAGAGAACATTAAGGAGGCCCATTAGGTTCCAATTATTGGAATGTGTGATGTGTCTAAAAATCCAGGCTGAAATCAGACTTGGAGAGATTTTTAAATGCAAGCTAAGAAGTTTTTATTTTATGTTAGACACAGTAGGGGTTTTTTAAACTGAGGAATAACATTATTGAACCTCAGCTTTAGAGAGACAGCTATGTGGAGGGGTGATTGAAGAAGGGAGATAACAAAGAGGCCCTCAGAGTAGTCTAGAGGGGTTATCAAGCCCTGAATGAGGGTGGTGACTGTGAGTGGAGACAAGAGGGTGGACTCAGGATGTGCTGGGGAGATGGATAATAGGATTCTCTGAAATGAATCAAGAGCTCGGCTGGGGGCGGGCAGAGACGGAGAAGAAAATAATTCTTTCCACTTCAGTATTCAGATCAGATGGGTTTGACTTCTTTCTTTCTTTCTTTCCAGGTACCACAGGTCATTCATTGCCTCCTTTTTAATTGCTTTTTTAATGAATAATGAAACCCTCAACCTAGAGCAATTAGGAAGGATCCTTTATCTTGTTTGAGCCTGCTTGGATACTAATCAAAACAGCATATAAATAACTCTAAAGAAAAAGAAATTCTGTATTTAAACATCTATTCTTCAGGATGGAAGGGGGGGTGAGAGGGAAAGGGGGAACATATCACCAATTGCAAGAGTCCTCTGCTAAGAAGAGACCAGAACCAATCAGACATGTCCTGAGCTCTTTCCTCTAGGGTAAGGGTCATGGGGCAATCCGGCAATTCTTTGAGGGAAGGAATGATTTTCCCTTCATTCATATCCCTAGGATTTAGCCCAGTGACAGGCTCATTGTAGGGGTTTAATCAATATTTATTTACTTGCGTCCTGAGATCTACTCAGTAGCATCCTAATGAACTGGCTTTTATTCTGTCAGTCTAATCTCCATTTCTCCATCATGATATTGGGGAAAACTTTCCAAATTTGAAGGACTTGCTCACTTCCCATAAAAGTTCCCCACTTTACTCTCAGAATCTTTCTCTTCCAAAGAAGGAAGTTACACTGCATATGGTTAAGGGGCTGAGGAGTTCAAGTGTGTAAAACTTAGTCACTGATATGAGGAAGGGAAAAGAGTTTAACCTTTGCAAGAGTGACTGTCTGGAAAAGAATTGAGTGGCAGAGGGCTTGGGAACCTGGAGAAACTAAGGAACAGTGTTAGGGGTCATAAGACGGAGGGAGAGATGGAATGATAAAAGATTATGATCCAATAAAATCCAATCATTTTTTCTTTTACCAAGTGAAATTTTAATATTAATCTACAAAAAGATAAATAAGCAAACTGTAGAATAGCAAATATTCACACTAAATAATTAGGTATGATTTCTCTATGTTTTAACTTTAGTGCTTAAAAGCAAATTCCTCTTCAATCATTGGAGCAGTTAGGAAATATTCTACTCTGACAATTAATAAAAATGCTCTAAAACCCCATTTGACAAAACAACCCACAAAGAAGCAGGTTTTCTATAATGAGCTTTGGATCGCCAAGCTTTACTGATGACAGGAATCTTGACCTCCCTGGGACACTGGAATCTGAACACCTTCCCCTCCCTCACTCCCCCAGCCAAAGTCAAGGGGAAGTTCAAATAAAGGAATTTTTCAAGTTCATGAATATGACTGTGGAATACTTGTGGATGATTGTGTGACAGGGCACCCCAGTTCCCTGAACACTATGTTTTCCCTGACTTATTCTGTACTGACCTTTTCAGTCATGGACCATGGCTACACATTCCTTCTCCTGTTCCTATTTTCACCCATTGGATTGAGTTAGTCACATGAATTTGGACTTACTCTGGTACAGTGACTTGGCTCTGTCAGGTCACAGCTTGGACCATGATGTTTTTCCAAGAGAGATTCTCCTCTTCTTTCATTTTTTTAGGTTTTTGCAAGGCAATGGAGTTAAGTGACTTGCCCAAGGCCACATGGCTAGGCAATTATTAAGTGTCTGAGGTCACATTTGAACTCAGGTACTCCTGACTCCAGGGCTGGTGCTCTATCCACTGTGCCATCTAGCTGCCCCTTCTTTCCTTTGTAATTGCTTTCTAATCTGATGTCATCCATTTCCACCTACACTTGAATAAAAGGCCATCTATTTCCACCCACACCCCTGTGCCTTCAAACCCTCCAGAATCAGAATTTACTTCCTCCCAAGGCAACTCATTCCACTTTAAGATGGCTCTAATTATTAAGCAGCTCTATGTCATAATGGAGCATCTACCAGGTCTGGAGTGAGGAAGACCTGAGTAAGTAGATAAGTTGACCCTGGGCAAGTTACTTCACCCTGTCTGCCTCAGTTTCCTCATCTCTAAAATGAATTGAAGAAGGGAATACTAATCATTCCAGTATCTTTGCCAAGAAAACCACAAAAGGGGCCACAAAGATTTGGACATGACTGAAATGACTGAACAGCAATAATAATTATTAAGACATTCGTCCTTAGGTCATATATTTACCTCCTTGCCACTGCTCCTTCTTCCTCCCAATTGCTCCCAGTTTGGAGCTCTAGAACCGAATAGAGCAAAACCCAATTTCTTTCCATAATAGCTTTGCCTTGAAAGATGATGGGTTTTCCTTCATTAGATGTCCTCCCGGAGAGGATGGATGATCACAGGTTGGATGTGTTGTTGTGATCCTTTCATGTCTTTGCTAGACTGATTGATCAATGAAGTCCCTTTCAACTCTTAAAATTCTGTGATTCTTTCAAGGGTTAAGATATCTATCCTGTGCCCTAGTAGCATTCTCTTCTTGAGGCTAAAATTTCTAGTTTCTTCAGTCTTCTCCTGAAGGTCAATAATCAGGAATGCAAATCCTTTCTCTAGGGGCCATGACTTGATCAGACCAAGGAGACCAAGGAGAACTGAGCAGGAGAACTGACAAGTGACCTTGTCTACTGAGTGGATCAGTACCTATTGCTCCCCAGAGCATGTGCCAATGCCCTAAAGGTAATCGTATATGACTTTGAGGAGGTCACAGAACTCTGCTTCCTACATAAAAAGGCCTGAATGCCTCATGGTAGTAGTCATATTAAAGTAGGACATTGCAATCAACAGAGAGGAGAAATTGCCCATCTGCTTCATTGGCTCAATAATTTACTTCTAGTATAGAAGGTCATCTGTTCCTTTGCAGTATACGAAGTATCATAGCTAAAGAGCCTTGGGGTGGAGGTCTATGTAGATTTAGGGGAAGGAGAATTTGAGTTTTCGAGCCTGTGGACAAAGTCAGGTTTTTTTTAAGGGAGTATCTCTTGCAAAATATACTGTTGTTCATCCTTGGTTTTCAAAGAAGACCAATGACAACATGAATGGGTGATGACTTGACTCAAGGGTGAATTGGATTTAAATGATGCAGAGTTGTGCAAATCTTTAGCCTCACCTTCTATTCTAGAGTTCAGTGTCAAGACAAAAGTCAGAATGATTGCTGATGACCCAGATATAGTGGATGATGACCTTGGCATCTTTGATATCTTACCACATCCTAAGCACCCCACAGCACTTGCTTTAGCCACCTTCATGGCCATTGGAATAAATTGTTCTCATCTGTCCATTCAGCTGTGAGAAGTTTTCATGTGTGTGGGGTAGTTACCCCCCAACTCACCAATGGGTTTAAAGTCTGTTGACTACTCTCAATCTGGTTAAGCCCATCTCCTGAGACAGTTTGCCAAGGTGTGTCTACTGAACATATAGTGGGGACTTAGATGCTGATACACATTGGTTGCCATCTTTACAAAACAATTGGATGTGGTTTTAAATGATTTTGAGCACAATAGAGACACAATAGAGCACAACAGTGGCTATATGGGTACCCTGAGAGTCTCCTCAAATGCTGTGAAGTGCATAGAACTTGGGAAGACATTGAAGATGTCAAGGTCATCCACTACATTCTGGGTCATTTTGTCTTGCTATTGGACTTTGATGGCTGGAGAAGAGAGAGTGAGACTGCACAACTCTCCATCACTTAAATGCATCTCATAGAATTTAAAGCTAGAAGAGATTTTAAAAATACTCAAAAAAATCTCAAATTTTACAGATGAGGAAACTGAGACTAAGAAAGCTTAAAAGGTCACAGAGGTACCTAGTCACAGAGGTGAGATTTGCCTAAGTAAGTATATTTCAATGGAAAGAGAAACCAATTTGGAGTCAGGGGACCAAGAATGAAATCGTGATTTTGCAACTCACTACATGTATGAGCAATGATGACAATGATGATGATGATGATGATGATGATGATGATGGTAACAATACTTAGCATTTGTAAAGCAATTTAAGTTTTCAACATCCAATACTTTGTTATTCCATTTGAGCTTCTATTTTGCAGAGGATCACTGGAAGGAACTTGGGATGCTCTGTAGTCCAATTCCCTCATTATTCCAATGAAGAAACTGAGGCCTAGAGAAGTTAATTGCTTTGCTCAAGTCACATAAGTAGCAACTGATATAAGATTTAAACCCAAATACTCTGAATCCCAAATCACGGCTCTAATCCATCTACATATTATCTTTCAACCAAATCTCAGAGAAGGTCAATGATTTAGAACTGGAAGACACTTGAAATAATCTAATCCCATCATTTTTCAGATAAAGAAATTGAGGATTAAGAGACTTGTCTAAGATCATGGATAATATAAAAGACATCCAGAATGCTGTATCAGTGCTCGAAAGAATCACAAAGTACAGGCCGCCAAAATGAAAATGACTCCTAGGGCATTGGACTCTTGGGATTCTTTCTCTTTAGAGAAACTGTACATACATTTATGGAAAAGGTCATTCCCTACTTGTCAATCTTTATTACTCCATACACATAGTCCCCATGACCTTTGCTCAATCTGGAGGAATAATTCCAAAATACTTCAGTTAATTATGGCAAAGATGTTCCAGAGTTTTAGAAAGGTACAGGGTGTTTCCTCAAAAAATCGAATTTTCTTGTTTTATAGCTCCCTTTGTAGTGATGATAATGGCAGAAATGCTTTTCCCAGCTAGGTTCCCCTTTTTCTATCTATTTTTCACTTTCTTTCATCTCTAGTTCTTCTCCCCTGCTCTCAATTCCATTTTTCATGGAAATATTTTACAAAATAGTACTTACTTCTTTGCCTTCTTAAATAGAAAGCAATGAATATAAGTTTTTTTTTTGTGACTTAGGGTCGCCATACTGAACATCAATTGGTCATTGTGCTTAAAGAAGTGATGCCAACAAAGTATGCATTGGACTGTTTGGCTACACACTAGATGTCCCCAAATTGTTGTTTTACTTTTACTGTTTTCTATCTGTATTTTATCACTTGTTTGCCATTTGCTTTTGCTGTCCACAGTTACCCCAGCTATTTAGAGTTCCCCTAGTATTTATTCATTTCACAAGAATTTTAATTACATCTAATCAATGTCCACAAAAATTTTAATAATATTTAGTCTGTGTGATAAGTGCTGGGGATGCAAAGATAAACAAGAAACCAGATGTTTGTTTTGACTAAACATGAGTGTTTATTCTCCTATGGAAGAAAATCTGATGGTTTTTATGAGAGGCTATTGTAGCTTTGGCACCTTTTCTCACTTGCTACTAGGTTCATTGCTATTGAGCCTGATCTTGGGTCAAATGATGTCATATATGTCAAAAATTTACCTTGGTTTCAGAAAAACCTAAGAAAGACCCATATGAACCAAAAGAGTGAAGTGAAGAAAACCAGAAGAACATTGAACATGGTAACAGCAATATTATTTCACAAAGAACTGTGAATAACAGCTATTCTTATTAATACAATGATCCAAGACAGTCCCAGAGGACTAGTGATGAAGCATAATCTCAGCCTTCAGAGAAAGAATTGATTATAGACAGAAGAATGCTATTTTCACTTCTTTCTTTCATTTGTTCTTTTATTCATCTTCTTGTAAAAATGACTAATAATGCATAATCACATACGAATAACCAATATTTGATTGCTTACCATCCCAGTGAGAGGGAAAGGGAGGGAGGAAGGAATAAAATCAATAACTCCAAACTTTCAATAAATAATTTAAAAATAAAAAATGCATTTCAGAATATATTAAACAAGAACAACAATTATTTGATTGGGAAACCTATTCTTATTTTGTAGAATACCTAGTGAGTTCCCTGTTGTGTTCAAAATAGAATTCTATTTATATACAACAATTTGTATATAAGGCATATGGCCTAAAGCAATATGTATTTTTGCTATTTCTAGGAAACTTTAGCTTATCATATTTTATCACGATTGCTATAATCTATATGAAAAGCAGTGAGGACTGAATTGTTAATAAGTTGTCCTCCTGCTTTCTCAAATTACCTCCATAATAGGTAAGAGAGAGATTATTGGCATCTATTTAAAGGGATGGTTGTAAAAACTAAATGAGACAATCTAGGCAAAGTGATTTGTAAACCCCAAATCTCTATATGATTAGTATTATATTTTGAAATCACCAAGAGGAGAATATATTCAATTCCAATTCTCTGTCCTTAAAATTATTGCCTGGTCTGATCCTTTTCTCAGAACCAGACTTTTCAAATTTCAGAGGACATTGGTACAATCATAAGGGGAGGAAGAATTTTCTAACTTCTTATCAAAGTAATTTAGAAGGGTAAAAATGATGTAGAACTACATAGGAAATATCCCTATAGACTCACATAGATCATAACACTTAAACTAAACTGTGAAAGGAATTGGAGATTTCAAGAGAAGGAGGGATGGTTGGAGAGTATTCTGGGTACAATGCAAAGACAAGATGGCGAGAGATGGAATATTGGCAACAAGTAGTCATTTTGTCTGGAACTCAATATGTCACTCAGAAGGACACACTGGAGATTGTATAAAGTATTAAGTGTCAAACATGAATTCATATTCTCTGATAATGACTAGCTAGGTGACTGGGACTCAGTCTTTATTTGCCTCAGTTTCCCCAAATATAAAGTTTGATAATAATACCACCTACCTTGTGGGATTGTTGTGAGTATAAACTGTGAGATAAGAATAAATACTTATTTCCTTGCCTTTCTCTTCCTTCCCCAAACAGAAATTTGTTCTTGACAGTAGGGAGTTGTGGAAGCTTTTTGAGTAGGCGAATGACATAACCGGATCGATTCTTTAGGAGAGGCAATTTGAATCAGATTAGTTAGAGCTAGAATGACCCTTAGGAATCATTTAGTAGAGCTCCCTCATTTTCAGAGGAGGACCCTGAGCATCTGAAAGATGAATGATATAATCGGAGGTTGATACGCACTCTAGGATTTGCAGATTAGAGAGACAAGCATTTTCTCTTAACTATAAGAGAAACAAATCTCCTGGGAACCCTGGACTGGAAGAAAGACTAAAGTCATGCTAGGAAGAAAAGAAGGGTTAGAGATTACAAGAGATGAGCCACAACATCAGTGGAAACACAACCTCGATCGCCTGTCTAGGAAGTAGTGAAGTGAGTCTCAAAGAACAGGAGGCCCAGGGGCAACAACTGAAATAGGATGCTCCTGGAACTGAAATGAGGACATGGCCTCAGAAAGTGTCTGAGGCTGGATTGGAAGTCATATCTTCCTCACTGCAGGTCGACTATTCCATCTACAGCACCACCTAGCCTCGCTAGAGGAATTCATGGTATGGGGAAATAAAAGATGGATTAAGGAAGAGTTTGGTTCTCTTCTAAAATTACAGGCATTAATTTTTTAGCAAATGCTTCAAATCTTCTTACTTATGTACCCTGAAAAGATTTGCCTTTAGAGGGATAAGAGGAACATGGAGAAGCAGGTGGATGGACTAAGTTGCAACCCGGTACGATGAGTATTCATTAGAGGGCAAGTCTGGTGTTAGCAGCTGCAGTAATTCCAGCTCTAATAGCATATATTAAAGTTACTATAGTTAAAAAATTTGTAGGTGAATCTTGGGATCAAGTTGGCTGTCCTTTAGGAGGCAAGCCACCACCTGTCCCAACCCCTGCCTCTCAGTGTCTCCTTGATGCTCTTAGCTGACTATACCTCAGACCCAAGCCTTTACTTTGAATAAATTGGCATTTTCAAAGCAGGCCCATGTCACCTGGATACCCTAGCTAGGAATAATGGAAGAGGATCCCAGCTCTATATTTTTTGTTTTTTTGCAAGGCACAATTATGAAGGGTGTGAGGCTGGATTTGAACTCAGGTCCTCCTGACTCCAGGGCCTGTGCTCTATTCACTGTGCCAACTGTCCCCCAATACTATTTTGTTGGTTTTTAAAAATGGGGCCATGATTAGGAGTGATAGTTGGGGGCATTCATATTATGCCATTAGAGATGAAATTCTTGGACTGGTTCAAGAGGAAACATATTTTCCAAGATCAAGCATGAAATCAAAAAGGTAAGTCAGAGTCGCGAAGGAGATCAAATACCGACTGGTGATTTGGTGGCATTATTCCAATGACCTGCTTTAAAGAAAGGCTTTGATTTCTGAGGGGAGTATGGTTGCAGAACTTAGTAGAATAGATGACCATCGAGTGACAGGTAGCTTTGTCCTTCTGTTAAAAGTTTGTCACCAAATATTATCACACTGAAAATTAGACCTTCATGCAGCAGATTCTCTTTACTGTCTAAAGATTATCAAAATAAAATTTCCATTCTAATGATTAGATCATCGAAAGAAGTTTAACTTAACCATTCTGTTGTATGTTTGTTACCATAAAAATACCAAATGAATGCTCTGCCCAGTGTTATTTTAGTGTAGTGGTGCTTCGATGATTTGGGTAACATGTACCACATCTACAAGGTCTCCCACTTTATCTAGACCACCACCAGAAGCTCTGTTTCCTATTCTATCAAGCCACTGGTTTAAGAAAGTCCTAGAAACAGTAGGGAGGATGGCTTTGTAGAACATTCCTTTCTCTTTAATTAACATAATGGTGCATGTCCTGTTATCATTCCCTTCATGTCGTGGTCTTTGATTAGGAAGGTCATCAATCAATCGATTGATTGATCGATCAAATATGTCATGTAGGGGTGGCTAGGTGGCATAGTGGATAAAGCACCAGCCTTGGAGTCAGGAGTACCTGGGTTCAAATCCGGTCTCAGACACTTAATAATTACGTAGTTGTGTGGCCTTGGGCAAGCCACTTAACCCCATTTGCCTTGAAAAAATCTAAAAAAACCAAAACAAAACCCCAAAACAAATATGTCATGTAGTCCCATGTTTTTGGCCTCAAAATAAAGAGACTAGTTAGAGACAGAATAAAATTTAAATTAGTGCAGTTGCTAAATTCTGTCTATATATTAAATATCTTCCTAACTGGGGGCTCTGGACTATTTTGATTGCATTAATAGTTTTTTGTCTGTTAAACACTCTAGAAAGAAAGAAAAGGGATCATGCAGAAGGGAGGGATTCATGGTTAAGAAGGAAGCTAATGTCTATAAAAGATGAGTTGAGCAAATATTCAGAAAGAAAGGGAGAATTGGATGGAGGTCAGAGAAACAGAATACATACAAAAGCACTCCTTAGAAAGGAGAAAATAGGGGAAGAAATCATCTCTGCCTCTTTGGAGACAAGTACTTGCTGGTCAGCTCCCCACTCCACAGTGACAGCCAGTGGTGTGACAAGTGACACAAGACAATAACCAGCAGAGTTATTGGAAACTGAAGCAATGTCTGCTGGCTCCAAATATAATCCATTATACCAGGCTCCTCCCATTTAGCAAAAGCAATCATTGCTAAGATAGGTGAGACATATATTTTAGAGGTTTCCTTTAACTCTATGCTTCATTAGTATTTGCTAGACTATATTTCCTTCATTGGGAAGGCAAATAATAATGAACAGCTAGGTGGCAAATGAATGGAGTGCTGGGCCTAGTGTCAGGAAGACTCATATTTGTAAGTTCAAATCTGGCTTCAGAGATTTATTAGCTGTGTGATCATGGGCAAGACACTTCACCCTATTTGCCTTAGTTGCCTCTTCTGTCAAATAAGCTGGAGAAGAAATTAGAAAACTAATCCGGGATCTTTGCTAAGAACCCTGATCCCGCCCCCCCCCAAATTTAAAAATTAAAAAAATTTAGAAAACGTCAAAGGGGTCACAAAAGTGGACAAGCTTGAAAAAATGATTGAACATCATGCTCAGAAAAAGACATTTCTATTTCAGAATCCTTTTTGATAACCTATCAAGTTTGGTTCTCTTCTAAAATTATAGGTATTAATTTTTAGCAAATGCTTCAAATCTTCTTACTTATGTATGCTGAAAAGATTTGCCTTTAGAGAGATAAAAGGAACATGGAGAAGCAGGTGGATGGGCCAAGTTGCAACCCTGCACAAATGAGTAGCTGTGTAGGAGAAGTGAAGTTTAAGGACATCCTAAGAGTAGGCGGGAGGGGAGAAGAATAAACATTTATTGAGATTCTATCATGTGCCAGATGCTGTGCAAAATCACTTTACAAATATGGTCTCATTTCATCCTTATAACAACACTAGGAGTTACATCCTTATTTTTAACCCCAGACTGAGGTTAAGTGACTTATCCAGGGTCACACAGCTAGGAAGTGTCTGAGGCCGGATTGGAAGTCATGTCTTCCTTCACTCCGGGTCAAGTGCTCTATCTACGGCACCGCCTAGCCTAGCTAGAGGAATTCATGGTATGGGACAAAAGATTAAAGAAAACCAACAGGTGGTCTGTGAATATCATTGCTATCCCAGAGATACCAAGAAAACTATCAGAAGACCATCAGGAAATTTTGAGGACCACCCCCTTTCCCATTTTGAGATTATGGAAGGACTTGAAGAGATTTCTGGTATGACCAGGTTTGGATTGAGATCTGTATCAGTGGAGAGGTTACCCACACGCCTGGTACCACAGATGCTCTGAAGACATGGTATCAGTGCTGTCAAAACCAAATTACACAAGAAGGTAGAATTATGGACATCTGGAGGGCAGAGTCTTAGGAATATTAGATTTCTA
Organism: Macrotis lagotis; assembly: GCF_037893015.1. Taxonomy (NCBI): domain Eukaryota; kingdom Metazoa; phylum Chordata; class Mammalia; order Peramelemorphia; family Peramelidae; genus Macrotis; species Macrotis lagotis. The sequence goes on along the minus strand of NC_133658.1, from coordinate 16,598,205 downwards.
TTTTTAACATCAGTAGGACCTAAGGGCAGGTGCTGGGAAAACTCTTGGAAGGGGAAGCTGAACACCTCTGAGCCAATGACTTCTGAACAGAGTCAGTTGAGAAAGGCTGAGGAGCTGCCAACGACTCCCAATGTATTGTAATTGGTTGGAGTTAAAAACAAATCAATCCACCTGTCTGTTCACTCTATACAACTTTTGTTATTAAACGGCGAGAGAAACTACTGGTGAGGGCAGAGATAAAGAGAAGGAAATAAATCAGGGACCAAAGGAGGGAGAAGGCTTCTAAAGATGAACTGAGTGATTCCTGGCAATGACACACAGAGAAGAGGAGGCTTATTGATCAATCAATCAATTGTCCAACCAATATTTATTATGTCTCCTATGACACTGTGTGAGCTCGGATTCTGACATTTTCATTGTGTTTTAATGCTTGCAAAGACTTTTTACAGCTTCTATCTCATTTGAATCTCCCTGGGACTCTGTGAACTACGTTATCTGGATAGTATGACAATTCCTACTTTATAGAAGAGGAAACTGAGGCTCAGAGATGCTAACATGCTTGTCACTTGTCATGCAGTTAGGAAAGTTTAGTGGGAGGATTTGAATCCAGGTGTTCTTGATTATAAATAAAGGCTTCCATTTCCACCAGTATATTTCCTCTTACAGGATGATGCATGTGACACCATTATGTTTTTCCTAAGTATCATAGCAAAACTAGGGGATTAATATAATATTTAAGTAGAAACTCTCAGAGTAATAGTTAATAGAATGATAACATCTCAGTCTTTGAGGGAAACTCAGAGGCCAGCAAGTTCAAGCCATGCTTGAATCAGAATCCTACCCACAGACCACTTGAGAAAAGGTTATTCAGTGATGTATGTTTCCTTAATATATGTTGAGGGGTTCTGATGTCCCAGGGCAATCCTTCCAATTTGGAGCACCCCTCAATGGTGCTTTCTGCATCCAATATTCAAATGCATTTGTGTTCCCATTGATCTGGGAGTCCTACCGATGATGCAGATCATAGCCCACCCTTATTTACCCATCAATTTTCTCCCTCTGTCCTTTTGTCTTCCTTCTAGGGCCAGGCAAGTTCATTTTGTTTTAAAATGATGGCCCTTTAAATAGTGTTCACTTTAATGTAATTCAGCAGTGTGGCATCTCTGTAGCTCAACCTAAACCTAGCACAATATAGTGCTACAATACAGAAAACAAAAAATAAAATAAAACTGGCTTCGATTCACCAAAGCCCAAGCTTGAAAATATCAGTAGGTTGTTCAGGTCTCTGTTCAGTCATTTTTCAATTGTGTCAGATTCTTCGTGACCCAATGTGTGGCTTTCTTGGAAAAGTGGCTTGACATTTCTTTGTGCAGTTCATTTGACAAATGAAGGACCTGTGGCAAATAGGGTTAAGGGCCTTGCCCAGTGTCATCTAGCTAGTCATTGTCTGGGGTCAGATTTTTGAACTCATGAAAAAGAATCTTCCTGACTCCAGGTTCAGCACCCTAGTCACTGTGCCAGTCAATTTGATCATTGAAATAGAGGTCATGGGATATCTCCACCTATCTGCCTCTTGCTTCACCTTCTGTTCTATAGGAAGATGGATTTTAGCATTCATGTCCTTCATCCCCACACCATCGAACGGTATTCCTATAATCACCATTTTCAAGCTGAGATCTAAAGATAGATGGGGCTACAAGTCTAGCAATGGAGCCAGTCTGACAGTGGGAAGGCTAATCTCCACCCATCTAGCTGACTGGATAATGTAAACTGAGTCCTTTCCATTTAGCTCTCAGCCAAAATGAGAGAACATAAATCAGAACACCTTACTGGACAGAAAAATATCCTTGATTCTCTCTTCATCAATTCATTTCACCTTCTAGGCGTGTTTACTGTTATAATGATATATGATCCCTTGGATAGTCTCTTCACTATACATAATGGGACTTGGCCCCAGGAACTCTTAGTGATAAAGTTGAGAAAACTTTTTAAACAAATGGAAACTTGCTTCTGTTTTGTCCTCTCATTGCAGCATCGTAGTGGGGGGAGCAGGCAGAGAAAGCAGTTGATCAAGTCCATGGTAGCCCTAAGTGTAAAGGAGGCATAATTCATGGAGCCTGTGACTTTTGACTCTTTTGAAATGGAATGCAGGAGGAGAGCCAGAGTTTGATAAAAATAGAAGCTATCCAGTGTCAAGGCTGTCTCCAGATGGTCTATGGGAGTCCAAATAATAACTCTTCAACAACAAGGTTGCCATTAATATGCACAGAGACTTCCTGTCTTAGAGTGGGGCAGTAAGCAAAAAGGATTTGGAGCAGGCCTCGTAAAAACAAGTGCTTTTCTCCAGAAATAAGGGTAAGATTCATCTTTTCTCTTCTGAAGGATTCTGGGAAAAGATGCTCAGTAATTTGGGATAGGAAAGAATAGCTAATTGGCCTACATTTCTATCACTTTCTCTTTTGTGGGAGGGAGGGCAAGATACATTGGTTGCTGTGGACCTCAGTTTCCTTCTGTAAAATAAGAGGCATGAACCAACTGGCTTCTGGGGTCTCTTCAAGCTATAGAATGATGAAGACATTATCCAGGGAAAAATATGTCCGTCTGTGATTTCCTCTGTGCAGGTAACTCCCAGAAAGGAAATTTCATCAACCAATGAAGACTGACGACTCTTTTGGAACATACAGGCATATTGGCAGGAATGCTGAGCAGTTAAATGATTTTCCCAGAGACATAATTCAATATGTATAAGAGATGAAATCTCAATCCATGTTTTGTCATAGAAGCATTGGAGTTGGAACGGGACCTAGACATTTTCTGCTCCAATCCCTGCAGAGCAGTCGTGGTTTCTGTTTTTCAAATGAGCAACTGAGGACAGAGAAGTTAAAGTCTTGCTAATGGCCACCTAGAGAATAAATAACAGATCTAGCCCTTGACCCCAGATCTAGGACTCTCGATAATACGATCTTTCTGAATCATTCCCACTCAGAAGCCAGGCCTCCCTTCTCTTCACTACAACTTCTCCATTTTAAGATTTCCAAAAATAAAACAATCCCACCCCATGACTCACAAAATCCTGTGAAGTTTTTTAAAAAAATTATTATGATGCCCATTTTTACTGATGAGGAAACTGAGGCTCAAAGAAGTAAAGTAACTTTATTCAAAATTGTAGAATTACAAAATGTCCTTATCAGGATAAAAAATAGGTACAATTGGAACGGGCATGATGGAACTGGAACTTTATTGCAAATATTGGCATCTCCATATCCTTGGGGATATGTCCCCAAGGGGTCTGCTGTCAACATTGTCTAACAGGCTTTCTTGGATATCACCCTTCCCTTGACCCCTAGAAGTCTTTCAGGCCTCACACACCTCTTTGGAGGACCTTCCTCTGCAGAGGACTTCCCGTTAAATGAAGCTAAGTTTAGGGGACCTGGGGCAAGATCATAAGTGGATTGGATCTATAGGGAAGTCAGTGCCAAGCTGTATTTACCATTTTCTCCTTTTTCCCTAGAAAACTCAACCCTTCCCTCCCTAATTCTTATCCTCCTCTCTTTTCCCTTTCTCCTTACTCCAGATCTCTTCTCTATTGTCAGTGAACATCTTCTGGTACTCATAGAAAACAAGCTTTCTTCTGAGAAGGCCACGTATCTTGGTACCTGCCAGAAGACTGACTGGATCTGCATTTTTGACACAGTCATCAGCCAACAGCCACCTCATCTATGTCACCCATGGACCTTTAGGTGATCAGGCCCTCCCTTCTCGCCACTCTCCTCCCCGAAGCTGTAATTTCCTTTGACTACTTTGCCCCTCCTCCAATTACTCCATCTCTTCCATGTTCCATTCTATCTCAAATAACCCATCATGTCAAAGCTATTATTAACTGCACACCACATTATGGGTTTTCTATTGGACACTAGGTATGCACTCCCCACCCATGGCATCACCTCCCTGATGTTATGGTCATCTTTGAAAATGAAGGACAAAACATTAGATATAAAGAGAAAAACCTTTCTTGCTCTCAAGAGCTTACAACACAAACACATGTAATTACTACAAAATACTTGCTAAATAAACACATGGTGATTCATTTTGAGAGAAGCGTCTTGTACAAATAGCTAAGGGGATGAGGCAAATCTTCATTCATTGAAGATTGTGTGATGAGGAAGCAATGTGGAATAAAACCACCAGGCTGGATCTAGGTGGTTCAGGACTTGAAATGCTGGTGAATAGTGGTATATTAGAACTCCACCATTAAAGCTCTGGGGAAGCTCAATGGCACAGGAGATAGAGCACTACTAGCCTTGGAGTCAGGAGGATGGGAGTTTGAATCCAGCCTCAGACATTTTACTATCTGTATGACCTTGGCCAAGTCACTCAACCCCGATTGTCTCACATCCAGGGCCATCTCCAGTCATCCTGATTCCTATCTGGTCACTGGACCCAGATGACTCTGGAGGAGAAAGTGAGGCTGGGGACTTAGCACCCCCCCCCCCACCTCCAACTCCATTTATGTACTTTTCATGGCATCAGCTCCCTGATGTCAGGGTCCTCTTAGAGAATGAAAGACAAAAACCAATGGCATTGTAGAGCTTATTGTTAAATTTCCAGTGTGGGCATTTCCACCCTGAAAACAGTCATAGACCTGATTTATTGTTTGGATGATTGTGTAGGACTGAAGAAAGTGACGAATAAAATGTGAATAATAGAGATTCAATTTAAAAGTGTAGAGTGTGTGTATGCACATACACACATACGAATATACGTATCTATAGCTAATCTATAGCTAATCTATATACCTGAATAAATCTGTAGAGTTAGTTGTTACACAGTTACCTGGAGTTGCAGGAGAATAACAACAATGGTTGTCCTTTATTCTTTTTCTTTTTTTTAGTTTTTTTCTGCAAGGCAAATGGGGTTAAGTGACTTGCCCAAGGCCACACAGCTAGGTCATTATGAAGTGTCTGAGGCCGGATTTGAACTCAGGTCCTCCCGACTCCAGGGCTGGTGCTCTATCCACTGCGCCACCTAACTGCCCCTGTCCTTCATTCTTGAAGAAGACCATGACATCAGGGAGGTGATGTCATGATAAGCATATGAATTGGATTTGAGTGAAGGGGTGCTGTGCTGTGTCACCAGTTTTATGGCCTGCAGAAAGACCATCAGTGGCCAGATAGGAATCAGGATACCTGGAGATGGCTCTGGATGAGAGGTAAGGAGGGTGAAGTGACTTGTCCAAGGACACACAGCTGGTAAATATCTGAGGCTGCATTCAAACTCCCGTCCTCCTGACTCCAAGGCCAGTGCTCTATCCATTGCACCATCTACCAAGGAGGTCATTGACTTGGATCACAGAGTTAGGAGTGGGGTGGTGTTAGATACAAGAAGAAAGGAAACTCCAGTCCCTGCGTCTATTGGAAGCATCTGATCTGTTTTAGGAATATCATCAGAATAGGAAGAGGCTGTGGACTAGAGAAAGGATGATTTGATTTCCCTTCCTTCCCCTGATTCCATTGCACCATTATACTTGTTTTAATCATGTTGAGTTTGCAACACCTATGGGACATCCAGGTCCCATGGGGATTATCATTCTTGCCCTACCTACATCATAGCATGATTGTAAAGGGAGATCTGGGAAAAGCAAGAAATAGTGTATAAATATGAGCTAGAAATTAGGAAGAATAATTAGCATGTGCCTTAATTAGAATTCTGTTTGGAGCTTTATTGTGCAGGGCAATCCCATTTTTAAAAACCCACTTAAGTGAGCTTCTGTGCCTTGATTATAGCTGCTATTAAGTCTGTGTGTAGAGTGAGGCCAGGGTCCCACTGGGAGATTTAAGCCTATACTATTCACACGTACTTATGAAATTCAAGCATCCTCTTTCCTGCCAAGAACTAATGATAGTAATAAATTAAGGAAACCCCCAGCTCTACAGATCAGCATTGTCTTGACTAATAGTCACAGAAATTCACTAATGATTTTTCTAATAGTCCTTTATAGTTTGTAATAGTGACAATGATGCCTTCACTGGGGAAAAGGCTGCTAGGGGTTGGGACTTCTCAGAGAAGGTTGCAGGGAGGTAACAAGTCTTGAGATGAGTCTTAAAGGGTAGAATTGGGACTGGCGGAGAGGAGAAGGGTAAAGATGGAGAGGTAGCAATGAATATGGAGCAGTCATAGGAACAGATGGATATCATCAGGTGGAGCAGTGAGAGGAGAGATCGGAACTTAGAATCACTTAGTGGTACTTGAAATATTAAGAGGGCACTGGATCTAGTCTCCTGTTTCTATATTAGTTACACATTTTTTTCTTCTAACCTTTGAAAGGTCTATTTCCCCCATGGCCTTCCCCAATGAAGTGGTGGATAGGATGTTGGGGAAGGATTGTTCTTTAGTGTTCCTGGGAGCTTGATAATAAGAAAAGTAGTTCAGATAAAATTTATCTGATCATCAGACACCCCCAGTGTTTCTCTATGTTTAGGAAGCAAAGAGAAGAAAGAGTCTTGGGTGTGAACTTACAGGAAGATCTAGATTCAAATTCTACCTCTGACCCTTACTATGTGATCAAAGGTAAGTCAAAACATCTATGAGTCTCACTTCCCTCATATGGAAAATTAGAATAATAGTACCTGCCTCTCAGGCTTGTTTTAAGGTTCTAATAATTTTAATAGACTCCAGTTCCAGTTAATGTCTAAGAGGGTATGGAATCAGGCATAATAACAGTTTAACTGCCATTCTCTAAAAATCAGTGAAGAGACCTAGGTTTAACTTTTTTTTTTCTCTGAGATATCTGTGAAGAGATAGTTTCATTTGTTACCTATAAAGAGACTGAGTTTAAACTGTCATCTGTGAGGAGTTTAATTGTTATGATCACATAGAATTCTTAAATTCAGGTCAGTAAACTTTGAAAAATATTTTGATGACTTGATTTCAACATAACTGATTTCCTTTATAATCTAACATTTTAATTTTTGAATTTAAAAACATATTTCTAAGCAGGGGGACATAGACCACCAAAGGGTTCCATGATATAGAAAGGGTCAAGAAATACTTCCTTTCAAAGGTGGAGAGAGACTTTGAGAAAACAGAGAGAACTTATTTTCAAAAATGGTTAAGTTTAACATAATTAAGAAGAAGATTCTTTGGCTGATTTCCCAAGAGCTGGATAGTGGGACTGGCTTTCTGAAGTGAGAAGTCAAGAGTAGCTGTGATAGTTAGAGGTGATTCTGGCTGGGTTCCTTCCAACAACTGCAACACTGCAAATGATTATGCTTTTATTTTTAATATTGCTAAATATTGTTAAAGTTTGCATTTCTCCTAAACTTAGGAGAATATATATTTTAATATAGAGGAATTGAGTAAACACTTCTCGGAAAAGATATTTCCCCAGGTTATTAATGAAATGACATTTAATTAACAGGAGTGGGAACTCAGTACCAATTGATTAAGATGAGACTGGCGTTTGAATTTTATTGCTTTTTAGAGGTATATGCAAGCACATCCCCTGAGTTCCTGGAGAACCTGATGAGACTGAGTTTGGTAACAACTCAATAATCTGTGAGGATTCTATGTAGGCTCTCTCTCTCTCTCTCTCTCTCTCTTTCTAACATATATATATATATATATATATATATATATATATATATGTTAATTGACCTTGCACCCTCTTGCAAATGTAAATCTCAAAGCTTATAGGAATGCTTATTAGTACAATGCATAATTGAATCTGGCTGCTTGGCTATGAGAATAGGAGACAAAATCAAATATAAGAATAAAATTTTGATTTTTAGGTTCATCTTTGAAATGTATCCAATGCCATTTTATTTGACTTGGAATGAATTTCCTTTTCACCTTCAGCCCATTGAATCCCTTTCTTTCTTTTTCAGGTTTTTTTTGCAAGGCAAATGGGGTTAAGTGACTTGCCCAAGGCCACACAGCTAGGTAATTATTAAGTATCTGAGACCGGATTTGAACCCAGGTCCTCCTAACTCCAGGGCTGGTGCTTTATCCATTGTGCCACCTAGCTGCCCGAATCCCTTTCTTTTTTCAGGATACAATGTGATCCCTCTTTTTTATAAGAAGCTTTCTCTGGTTCTTCCCAACTTCAAAGGGTTTCTCTTCTCGACTTCCTTGCCTTTTAACTACTTGCATTAACTATCTTGTATTTATTTGTAGTTGCTCTCTTTTCATAAATTTTCATGTATATACCTCTACATGAATTTGTCTGTCTTAATCAAATGTAAATTCCTTATGAATTAGGGATCCCCAAGACCTCTCATTGCATATATATATGTGTATATATATATATATATATATATATATATATATATATATATACAGTAAATGTTTGCAGACACCATTTTTTAGTTTTTTTTTTGCAAGGCAATAGGGTTAAGTGGCTTGCCCAAGGTCCCACAGCTATTTAATTATTAAGTGTCTGAGGCAGGATTTGAACTCAGGTCTTCCTGACTCAGGGCTGGTGCTCTATCTACTGCACCACCTAGCTGCCCCCTCCACTGTGCCACCTAGCTGCCCCCTGTAGACAACACTTTTGATTGTTATCTTGGGTGCTGCCTCAAATGTTTGACTTTGAATCTGTTATTTAACTTCACGAATTTCCTTCCCTAGATGAAAAATTCCTTGAGGATAAGGAACATTTCTTATGTACCTTCTTATCTCTCACTGTAGGATCTCTACATTCTATGATAATAAAATCTTTGAATTTTTGAATATTTCAATCAGTCTTTAGGGATTAAATAGTCAGATCTAGCATGAACCAACTGAATGACAGAATAAGAGTCAGCTGGTGGTTCAGTGGATAAAGTATTAGACTTGAAGTCAGGGAGACCTAGTTCAAATCCAACCTCAGACAATTCCTCTCTGTGTGACCCTGGGCAAATCACTTAACCTCTGTCTGACGGACAAAAAGATCCATTAGATCAATTGCAGAAGGAAATGGTAAAGCATTCCAATATCTTTTCCTCCCCCAGACTCCACAGATAGTATTGCAGTGTTATATAGTCTATGGGATCATGATTAAACAGCCACACTATTCTAGTTATCTGAGCTTTAGTCAACTAAACGCGCAAATATTCTCCTAGCCAAGTTTATAGTTAGGGATTCCAAGATTTGAGGAAAACTTGTTTGGTGGAGGAAGGGCCAAGGAAAGACTTCGGGCCACCACCTTATTGGAGGTAGAAACAGAACTGATGAAGGGGTAAGACGAAACCCTTAGCAAGAGCCACCATGAGTAGAGACCTCATGACTCAACTACAAAAGAAGGGAGATGGGGCTGATGAAGCTTGTTTGGTATAGAGGAAGGCCTTAGAATCTCACTTGAGTCATTCCATTTCAAAATCATCTGAGGCCTTTAATTTCGGCATCTCAAGGATCACTGCTTTATATCTTCCCTGTAAGACACTGATCCATTGGCTGAAGGAACAATTTATCTTCTCAGGGTCTTGTAGAATGGTTCCCCAACCCCTTAGATCACTGGGAGAAACAAAGAGAATAGGAACCATCTGGCTTAATCATAGTAGAAGGGGCAGATATGTTTGGATCCAGCTTTACCATGGCAACAAACTCGAGTGTGTGTCCGGATGTAAAGGGATAAGGCAAGGAAGCCTTCCACACAGTAGCTTCTGATCATTATACATTTTTCTCATTCAGTGGCAACAGCTGTAAAATTATTTTTCTCTCCCGTTAGAATGTATGCTCCCTGAGGGTATGGACTATGTTTTTGCCTTTCATTGGTTTCCAATGGTTAGCACAGAGTGAGCGCTTTATATCCATTGATTTTATTTAACGTGATTTGAGAGGAGTCATGGTATCCTAGAAGGCACTGGCCTTAAGACCAGGGAAAATGTGGCTTTAAGTCTCGCCTGTGAAGCTGGTGAATGTGTGAGCAAATAGAAAAGCAGATAATAATTCATCTTCTAGTGTTCCAGGGTCTAGATAATCACAACAGTCATGGTGGAACTGGATGTGATGGGGAAATTTCAAACAACAGATTCCCCACTAAAGAATTGGGTGGAAAGAAAAAAGGGGATAGTGCTGGTGTTTGTGGGTTTTTATTCTTCTGATTTCAATATAGCAGTATATAGCTCTATCTAAGGTAACTAAGACTAAGTTGCAGAAAAGGTTCCAGTCTTCATTGGTCATTGGTCTCATCAAAGAATTCTCTAATCGAAACCACAGTTTCCATTACTATAGTCTATTTACTTTGGGTACATAGAAGTCTTTATATGAGTGGGTGTATGTATATCCATTTTTATTAAAATATATCGACTGATTCCTGCCATCTTGGTTTTAATCCATCACAACAACTCTTTGCTTCTGGCTATCCTATCAGCTTTGAAGACAACTCAGGAAATAAACATCTAGTCCCAATTTCTCTATCTTCGCCACAAAAATATGATCAAATACTTCACCAAAAATTTTGCTCATATCTAAGTAAACCATATCCACAGCTTTCCTTTTATTCAGATCATGTCATATGAGTTGAAGGGTTAGGAGAAGAGAAGAAATGGTGGGGGAATGGGAATGAGGAAGGGTTGATGTGGGGAAGAGGTTATTTATTCCGATTATTTCTCTCTCCCCCCACCAGATTATAACTAGAAACAATGAATAGATATTATAGAAATGCACATTTAGGCTAAATGTATAGGAAAAAGTCATGACAATAGTTATCCAAAAGTCAGATGGGCTTCCATTGGAGGCAATCAGTTTCCAGTTGCAGATCTTTAGGGCTTTGCTTGCTGAGAGAAGGGATTCTGAACCAGACTCACATTAGCTTAGGTCAATTCTGAAATCCATTCCAACTAGAGATCTTTGATCCCATGAGCCTATTAGCAATTCTCTCTTCAGCATGGGTCGAACTAGATCACCACTGAGGTCCCTTCTTGCTCTGAATTCTCTGGTTTTATTACTATGACTCCTCCCTAATTCTGTGTGTGACTTTTGCTATTTGTGGCCGAAATCTGGCTCTTGAGTTCAAGATCCTCCTTAGGGAAGGCCAAGGACCCGACCCTCTGCCCAGTAGAGCCCTGTGGGCTTTGGTTCAGTGATCTTTCTTTAAATCTGGAGGGCAAGGCACTGACAAGGAGGTCCCCACCCATTATGCTCATGACAAATATCAAGACATTTTCACAAGAATCGGCATGCAAGTCCTGGCAACAGAGCAGAACTCCAATTTGGGTGATTTCACGCTCCCTTTTTGAATTCTTCCTTCAGGGCCTATTAAATATAGGCAAACAAGGTTGAGTTTTTTTTTCCTCCTTTTGAGAGTCTGTGAACTGGCATAGCCTAAAACAGCTGTGCTATTTCATGAGGCAGGAGAGTTGCACATATTTTATAACCAAAACAATATGCCTGGTTCTTCTGTTCAGCTGGTGAAGAGTGGCCTGGTGGGAAGCATCTTAGGTGACCCAACCATAGGAAAGTTGACAGTGAGGGTGGAACTGATGGGAAATTTCAAACAACAGACCCTGTCCTAAATAATTAGGTGGATAGGAAAAAAAGGGGGCGGTGTTGTTTGTGGAATATCATTCCACTCCTCTGATTTCAAAAGGATACACATCTCAGTCCAAACAATGTGTGTGTACCAATTACAGGTCATTGGCTTGGCATCTAAAGTCTGAGATGAAGAAATCTAATTAGCGTATCTGAGAGAGAACGAGATGTGGACTGAGATAAAAATAGGACAGGTACATGAGCCTTACTACCACAGGAACCAGTCAACAGAACTGAAATAAAATCTTTTAGGGAGTGACAACTGGCCTTTCTCTTTATCCATCCACTCCATAGTGGAGCCAATTATTATTCACAATCATTACTCATGGCTAGATAGGGCCCCCTCTCCCCAGCAGGAAGCAGTGGATTTGGTACCTGTGGCAGATGCTCATTTAAGATGAGCGTACTTTCCTTAGATGCTCACTATATAGGATCTTGGGAAAATTACTTCACCTCTTTCACCCTCAGTTGCCATTCTCTCCCCCTCGCCATTTATTATTTTCTCTCCCTCTTTTTTTCACCCTGTCCCTCCTCACAAGTGATTTGCTTCTAACCAGCCTCAGTTTCCTAATAGGTAAAAAGGGGGGAAGCAATAGCACCCAGTTCTTAGGGTTGTTGTGAAGAGCAAATGAGATTGTATCCTGAAAGTGCTTCCTCAATGTCAGTATTGTTAATTATTAGCAAAAATAGTAATGGCAGCAACGATTCAGTGGTAGCTCAAGCAGTCAACAAACACTCATGCTCTGGCTATGTGCAAGGCTGAGGGTGATCACAAGACTTAAGTTAGAGATGGGTTAGGGTTAGGTCAGGAGGATGAACATGTCAGCCTTGGGAGGAAGCCGGGACAGAGCGAGGGAAAGGGCAGATGGAAGATCTAGGATGCTGAGTGGCGTGGAGCTCAAAATGGAGAAAGGGAGGAAGGGCAGACTAATGCAGTTCAGTCTGTGCATGGACGTGGGGCTACAGCTGTCCCGGAACAGGTATGTTGGAATACTTTGGGAGATCAGTTCCTGCCCTCAAGGAGCTGCTGCTCTTATATAGTTAAACCAGCCTTAAAGCATATACCTTTATCTCCACAGTTTAATCATTGACTAGGGAGCTGGGGCCATTGTACCAACCCTTTGCAGCAAACTCACAAGACTCTTAATTTAAACATCTCTCTCTCTCTCTCTCTCTCTCTCTGTCTCTCTTTTTATGTCTGGCTGGCTGTCTCTGACTCTGTCTCTGTCTCTCCTCTCTGTCTGTCTCTCTGTCTCTCTGTCTCTCCCTCCCTCCCTCCCTCTGACTGTCTCTGTCTCTCTTTCTGTGTCTGTCTGTCTCTGTCTCCCTGTCTCTCTGTCTCTGTCTCTATTTTTCTCTGTCTGTCTCTGTTTCTCTCTGTCTGTCTATCTCTTGGTGTCTGCCTGTCTGTCTTTATATAGATATCACCTCTTCCTTAAAGTTTTAAACCCCCCAGACTTTCCTTCTAAGGGTGCAGTCAACATAACTCTGGATTGTGAACCATGGCTGTTCCTCTGGAAAACCAGAAGTTACCGAGGGGAATTTGAAATTTGACATATGGATTCTCATGAAGGAGTCTGACGGTAGTACAAAGAGCACTGTGGCCGTAGTTAGGAAATCTGAGTTCTTTGTGGGATTCTGCCACTTAAGAGCTTAATTTTTCCCCCATGGGAAACTACTTCTGGGACAAGACTCAGTTTCTTCATCTCTAAAATGGGCACGGCAGAAAAAAAATTTAATAAGTACCCTCCATGTTACAAGCATAGTGGATCGTGTTGGGGATATAAAAGCAAAAGCAAAACCATCCCTACCCTCAAGAAGCTTATATTCTAAAGGAGGAGGAAAATATAGAGGTATAATTATAATAATAAGGAAGAGAAATTGCTTCCCTGGCTTTTTTCTTGTCCCACCTTCTACAGGAATATGTTCCTGATCCTCCTTAATTCTATTTATTTTCTTAAGACCATTTTCTATTATCCTATTTCTGTACATGGTTGTTTTCACGTTGTCTCCCCAGTTAGACTGAGCTTCTTGAGAGCGCAAACCGACTTTCATCTTTTCTTTGTATCTTCATCATTTGGGGAGGACTTTGCACATAGTAGGAGCTTCATAGATGTTATTGTCGGACTAACTGTCCAGCAGCTTGGGGAGGGGGAAGGCTGATGCCCACCTTGCTCTGCCAATCTTGTAGCATTACTCTGATGATAAAATGGAGGAAAAGAAAGTAAACAGCAATCTGTTAGACAGACACCAGAGCTTAGTCACAGTGATAGTTCCAGAAAAGTCAGGAAGGATGAGGGGTGGCAAAGAGCTCTAGTGTGATTGGGACCTGACTGGCACTTTCCTGGTATAGGAAGTGTTCAATGAAATCGTTCACTCCGAAGGCATCTTCTCTGTATCTGAGTCTTGAGAGAATTGCCTGGGGGACCAAGAGGACTGGTCTAGGATCATATAGTTAGTATGAATCAAAAGCAGGTCTTTCTGGGCTCCTAGCGAGGCTGACTCTCCATTCGACCACATTTTCTCTCTGTCGATCCCTCTGACTATCTCTTTCTCTTTTACTAATCCAGTGAAGAAAAGTACACACACACACACACACACACACACACACACACACACACACATATGTATTGTTATCATTCCCATTTTCTGGATGAGGAAACTGAGTCAGAGAGATGAAGTGACTATCCTGTGACCATCCAGCCAGAACATTTTTAGAGATAGGATTAAAATCCAACATAATGCTGCCTCTTATTTCTGTATTCTATCCCTGATGCCATACCACTTCATGGTAGGGGCTAATCTCACTACTGAGAATAATAGTAGACATTTTAATAATTCTGCAGATATGATTTCACTCAGTACTGACAACAATCCTTAGAATCCTATTATTATTCTTATATTAAAGATGAAACACTCAGACAGAGAAGTTAATCAACTTGCCCAAAGTCCCACAGTTAGTGTCTAGGTCCCATTTGAACACCTCTCTCTCTCTCTCTCTCTCTCTCTCTCTCTCTCTCTCTCTCTCTCTCGCCTTATTCTGCATTTTATTCACACAGTCCATAATAAGGTCTATGTGACTCAGGCAGACTAATATTTTGGCTCCACTAGTGGTGTTTTAGTAAACAAGGGGACAGATATCTAAGGGAAGGATTTTTGGCATGGGGGAAGGGGTAGGGAATATAAATTTTTTTTAGATGGGGCGAGGGGAAGTAGAGTATCCTTTGCCACATGCTTGTAGTCATGTTGGGGGGATGGTGCAGTGGTTAATGCACCAGGCCTGGAGTCAGGAAGATCTGAGTTCAAGTTCAGAATCAGATTCTTACTAGTTATGAAACCCTGAGCAGGTCATTTAACCTCTACCTCAGTTTCTTCATCTGTAAAATGGGGATAATAATGACACTACCTCAGGGTTGTAGCTAAGGTTCAAATGAGATAATCATAAAACATTTAGCACCATGTAAATGTGCTTACCTATATTAGGTAAATTACAAATAACAAATTATAAAATACAAATTACAAATAACAAAAAAATGGCAAATTTCAAATAACTGGAGAAATTCTTGCAACTGTTCTGAGTCTATGATGAATTGATATTATATGAGATCAACTGAGTTCTCACTGTTGCTGGGCAATCCTTCTCTATCTCCCTTTTTGGCTCACTCTCCCACTCTCCACAGTAACTCCTCCAAAAATTTCCATCTCTTCTCAAACCTCCTATGGTTGCCCCTCCTCATATTCTTTCTTTTTTTTTTTTTAACATTTATTTTTTATTTAAGGCAATGGGGTTAAGTGGCTTGCCCAAGGCCACACAGCTAGGTAATTTCTAAGTGTCTGAGGTCAGATTTGAACCCAGGTACTCTTGACTCCAAGGCCGGTGCTCTATCCACTGCGCCACTTAGCCCCTCATACTCTTTCAATTGAGAACCCTGTCTGATATTTTATAGAAAAATTGGGGCCTTCTTCCCCACTCTTCTTCATCTTCTATCATTAAAAAGATTTCTTTCACTATTTCTTCATATCTCTCTGAAATGAAAACTGAAAAAGTGCTCTTAGTCCTTTCCCCAGGCTGACCCTTCTAATTGTTTAGGAGATCCACTCTGGCAGATTGTTCCCTCTGTCCTCCTCCTTCTTTCTCTAATATACCAACTCTCCCTGTCTGTTGACTCATACTCTACTGTCTACACACACACCCATGTCTCTCCCAATATGAACAAAACCTGTTGGAGCTTTCATTCCTGCTAACTCTACAATCCTACATCTCTTCTATCCTTTGTTGCAAAACTCCTTGAAAAGACCATCTACAATAGCTTTTCACCTTCCATCCTCTCACTACCTTAATTCCTTACAATTTGACTTCTGACCTTATCATTCCACTGAAACTGCTCTTTAAATGATCCCTTAGCTGCCAAATCCTTTGTTCAGGCCTCATTTTCCTTGGTCTTTGACACTATTGATCTCTCTGCTTTAATACTAGATTTTCCAAGTCTCTCCTGGTTCTCCTCTTACTTCCAGATCATGACATCTAAGTAGGTGCTCCTCAGGGTTATGCCCTGAGCCCTCTTTTCTTCTCCCTCTAAAGCACCTCACTTGGTGGTCTCATTGGTTCCCATGGCTTTAATCACAGTCTCTATGGTGATGATTCTCAAATCTACCTAAACTCAAGGTTGACCTCCAATCTCCCATCTCCAAATGCCTTTTAGACATCTTAAAATCAATATGTCCAAAGAACTTATCTTTTCCTTAAGCTCTCTCTCCACCTTCCCTATTACTTCAGAGTCCTCAGGCTCGCATGTAGGAGTCCCACAGTTTCAATCCTGGACTTCTCATGATTTCTCATCCCCTCATAACCAAGCAAGTGCTAACAGCAGTTGATTTCACCTTTGTCTCACCTCTCTAACATGCCCCCTTCTCTCCTCTCCTGCTCCTCATCATCTCACACCTTGATTACTGCAGTAACCTGCTGGTGAGTCTGCCTGCCCCAAGTCTCTCCCCACTCCAATCTAATCTCCACTCTGTCACTAAAGTGATCTTCCTAAAGCAAGGAATCTTTAAAACAGAATTTCTCTTATTCTTCTGAGGTTCCTCCTCTTTTTGTTACATATACTTTTGCGTGTTGTCTCCCCTCCACACATTAAATTATAAACCTTTTGAGGGCAGGGACTGTCTTTCTTGCCTCTTTTTGTATTCTCACATAGTAGGCATTTAATTAAACTTTATTGATTCATTAGTTATCTAAGTGAAAAACCACTTCTTAGGGATCTGAAGAAGACATGTCTACTCCAAAGAGGAATAGATTGGATGAATACAAAGTTATTGTCAATTCTGAAGCTTCATCCTTTTCCTGTCTAATAGAAAGAACAGCTTTGGATTCCTTTTTTGTTGCACATATACTTGTGTTTTTAAAAAGTCCCATCCCATGAGCAGAAAAAAATTCCATTATCAGTCATTAGTTCTGTTTAGCCTCCACTCAGAAGTCCTGGCTGCAGTTACAAACAGTTCACAAGTTGTGAACATCAACGCCAGTCACATAGTTCTCACCAACAACTATTAAAAAAGGACAGACTGTGAATAATTACTTGCTCTACTTTAGCAGAGAAATGGGTGGAAAGGGAGCGGGGGGGGGAATGTTTTTTCAGTTTGTCCTGTATTCTATCAACATTGTTTAGGTTCCTGAAATGGAACTTCAGAAGAGTCCTTTGGCTCTGACTACATCAGGAGTGGCCAACCTATCTGGGTTGGATGAAAGTGGCTGTCCGTATTGATTTGGGGAAGGAAGACATGGTCAGGCTGACAACCAAGTAGGCCAAATGTAGCTGTGGTACTGTTCTTCAACCAGCTTTCAGCATCCCATTTATATCTCGCTGTCCTCTTTCCTAGACTTTTACCTTTTTGGGATAGGGGAATGAATAAAGGAAGACTTGAAATTCCAATAAATCAAAGTATTGGAATGCTGTAAGGTGGGAAAGAGAGACATTTGCAGAATTTTACAACTGGCAAGAAACTCAACGTTTACCTGGCTAACCTATAGCCAAAGAGAGAATCCTCCCTATAACATACCTGAAAAAACGGAAGATTTTCAATTGAGAGAGCCAATTAGGATCCTAAGTGACTCAATTTCTCTTGCTAGATCCACAAGGAAGAACTTGGAATTATAGATAAATCAATCATTTGAATAGCAAGCATCTAACAAATGCCCACTTCCTTCACAAATACGGATTTAGACTTGAAATAAGTATCAATTCGCTAACAACTGGGGCCATAGACAAATGGAATGAGTGGTCATGCATAGGTTACCTTTCACTGGGGATTGTCAACCAGGGAAAAAATGATTGAATCATTTGTTGTAGAGAGAATTTCTATCTAGTCATAAGATAGACCAGATAGCCTCTCTCTTTACTTTCAGTGCTGGGATTCTGTGATTTTATGAAAAGCTATTGTTTCAGGAACTCCATGTTGCTTATGATCATGTTAAATGATCTGCTAAAAAAAGAAGCAGAGAGAAGATGGAATTTTGAGGGGCAACTCTTTAACTGTTGACACTACTTATATAGTAGAAGACTAAGCATTTGTTGAGTCTCTGTTATGGTTATAGCTATGTGCTAAAAACTTAACAAGATCTCATTTTACCCTCATGACAAACCTGGGATATGGGTGCTGTTATGAACCCCATTTTACAGATAAAGAAATTGAGGTTAAGTGACTTGTCCAAAGTCACACAGCTAGAATCTGAGGTTGAATTTGAACATAGATCTTCCTGAGTCCAGTTCTGATGGATTAGCCACTGCACAACCTAATGGCATCTAGGCAACATGGCCATTGTAAACTACTTAAATTCAAGTTGTGTTAGGTCACATTGCTGTCAAGAATGTGGAAGTCTGGGGGCAGCTAAGTGGTGCAGTGGATAAAGCACCCACCCTGGAGTCAGGAGGACCTGAGTTCAAATCTGTCCTCAGACACTTGATAATTACCTAGCTGCGTGGCCTTGGGCAAGTCGACTTACTCAACCCCATTGCCTTACCAAAAAAGTCTACATATCATGGGAGTGGTATGGGGGTGTGGGCAGGGTGTTAAGAGTATGATGTCCCAGCCGTCTGGATAAAAAAATTTTGCTACTCCCTTTGTAACAGAAAAGTCTGAATTCTTATGGAATTAAAAGATAAAATTAATTGATATTATACAATACTCAAATATATATTTTATGCATTCCTGAATTAAAAAAATACTGTGGAAGTCTCCAATGCACAAAATTGACTTATGAATTGGGTATGCTATACTTACAGGGGTCGGGGTCTCACTACAATCCTTCTTCTGAAACATCCTCTGAGTAACTCAGTTTCATGCAACAACTGCTTAGTGAGAATGTCCTGAGTAAAAGGAACTACATTAAGTGCTGAGAAAAGAAAGACAAAAATGAAATCGTGCCGACCTCGTGGCAGTCTATATATGACTGAATTCTGATCTTTTTTCTCTGATTTCTAGGTATAGGAGGAATCAAAGTTAGATGTGCGGCTCAAAGGCAACTGAGACAGAAGCAAGTAGGCCGTACTGTATTTTCATTGATGGTCTATGTGCTAACAATGGGGCAAGGGATATCATCCAAGAAAAGTGTGATTACCCCACTGGATAAAAGCTGCTGAAAAATCTATAAAATGAGATTAGGTTTAGACGAACATTTATTACCATATTTCATAATATAATGTAAATGATATTAAAGATGATATCATAAACAATTAGAGGACCATATCTTCCACAGGTCTGGGTAGGAGACATATTCTTAATAAAACAAATGATGGAACAATTTTATAAGATAAAAGAGATATATGATTGCACAAAACTGAAAAGTTTCTGCACAAATAAAATAAATGTACCCAGGATACCAAGGAAATTAGTGGAATGGGAAAAAAATCCTTGCATCAAATTTCTCTGATAAGAGTTTGACATATATCAAACAGCACATATGTATGAGTGTGTGTGTGTATATATATATATATATATATATATATATATATAAAATGATGATGATGATGATGATGATGCCTTCATTCTTGAAGAAGGCCTTGACATCAGGGAGGTGATACCATGACATGCAATGAATTGGATTTGAATGAATTTGACTGCTGGGCTAAGTCACAAGCCCCACTTTTTCTCCTCCAGACTCATCTCAGTCCAGTGGTCAGATATAAATCAGGAGAACTCGAGATAACCCCAGATGTGAGGCAATCAGGGTTAAGTGACTTGTCCAAGGTCACACAGCTAGTAAGTGTCTGAGACTGAATTTGAACTCCAGTCCTCCTGACTTCATACATGAAGCATTTTAAAAATATCTACTATGTGTAAAGTACTGAGCTCACTTTCTAATCAAGAAGACCACACACACTTATACTATCCATATTCACATATGTATGGATGATCACAAATACACAAAGTATATATGCAGACATATTATGACATCTACAAGTTTCTGTCTTTTTAGATCCTTATTTAAGCACATATTTGTGTGTCACCAACACTAATTTCTCAGTAGATAAGTCATCAAAGAATACTATCACAGAGCTCTCCAAAAAAAGAATTCCAAACTATCAGGACCCACTTTAAAGAATGCTTTTCAAATCACTTATAATGAACAAAACGCTAATCAAAGTAACCCTGAAATTTTACTTCACGCTATGCAAATTGGTAAAGATGATTTTAAAAAAGTCAATAGAAAAAGCAAGGTAGGTGTATTGGTACATTGTGAAGCAGGCTTGCTATTTTGGAAGTATATTTTAAATTATGCAAATAAAGAAAATGCCCATATCAGCACTCTTTGACCCAGAGATTACACTCTAGACTTATATACACAAAGAGACTATGGATGAGAAAAAAGTCCCCATATACACCAAAATAACAAAGAATTATAAACAAAGTAGATGGCCATTGGCTGAGGAATGGCTAAACAAGTTGTGGCATGTGAATGAAATGACATGTTATTGTGTTTTAAAAAATGATGAACATGATTCCTATCAAGATGGCATGGAAAGATCTATTGGAAACAATGTGCTCAATGATCACAACAATGTAAACCCAATGTACAAAAAGAAAAAATCAATATTGTAAAATTATAAAAAGCAAATATGGTTCAGGGGGTGGCTAGGTGGTACAGTGGATAGAGCCCCAGCCCTGGAGTCAGGAGTACCTGAGTTCAAATCCGGCCTCAGACACTTAATAATGACCTAGCCGTGTGGCCTTGGGCAAGCCACTTAACCCCGTTTGCCTTGCAAAAAAAAAAACAGCAACAAAAAAACCCCAAATATGGTTCAAAAGAGGATATAAGAAAGTACCCCCCAATCCATGCTTCTGTAGAATTAAGATGTTTATGATGTGGTACATTTCATATATTTTCATGGTATTTATATATTGATTAGTTTAATTGATTTTCTTTTATTTTTCTATCTTATCAATAATAACTAATATGTATATCATGATTCACTGAAATATAATCACTGCACTTAGGTTATCTTATTTGATTTTTGCAACAGTCCTAAAAAATAAGTTTTATTATTATCCTCATTTTATAGATGAGGAAACAGAGGCAGGCAGAAGTTAAATGACTTGTCCAAAATGACATAGTTGGAAGTAGTCTGAGGCTAAATGGCAACTCAGATCCTCCTGATTTCAGGTCCTGTGTTCTATTCATTATGCCACTTGTGCTAAATGGGATAGCCCTTTAAGGATATAATGATAATGGATAATTGGAGAAATCATGGAGTGTAAAAAAAAGAAATCAGTGAAATCTTCTTTATCAAAAAGAAAAATCAATTCAGAAAAGGAAGTGGGTAGGTCACGGAGTGAACGTGACAGAACAGATAATCACAACTGCGAGCTGAACTGACATTCTCAGAATTGAAGGAGGGTGAGAATATGGACTCCATTATATTGGGTAGATTTTTTTTCTTTCTTTTTTTTGTAAGGCAAACGGGGTTAAGTGGCTTGCCCAAGGCCACACGGCTAGATAATTATTAAGTGTCTGAGACCGGATTTGAACCCAGGGACTCCTGACTCCAGGGCTGGTGTTTTATCCACTATGCCACCGCCCCTTGGTAGATTTTCTTTTGGTGATTGGTGAGGGAATTTAGACAAGAGTCCCAAATGATGAGAAAGAGCCTATGGGTCATGATTCTCTTCCTACACATCACATATCAATTTCCTGACTGGTTACTGTCTCCTTTAGAAGATTCAATGACTTGTTCAGGGTCACATATCTGGTAAAGCAAGATTCATAATAGGGCATTCTTGTCTACAAGCCCTGAGTCTTGTCTCCTTACAAAATCTATAATAGCTATATGAACATGGACCTCCCCCAGCCTACCATAAGCATATCAATTCTATATGTCTAAAATAGAAATCATTGTTTCTCAACAAAATTTAAGTGTCTTCATTTTTCCAAATATCCAATCAATAATCAAATCAAGTTGATTAGGTTTCCATGACAGCTTTCACAGCTGAAACCTCTTTTCTACCCCTTGGCCATGTAGCTCATCCTTATTGTTTCTCCAAAAGATTATTTTAATCTCCTAATTGGTCACTGTCCCCCCACTCCCTGGTCTGTTCTCCGTCTAGCCCATCTTCCCCTCAGGAACCCTGTGAAGTGATTGACCCAGTATTTCCTCATATTTATCAAAGAATAAACTTAGGGTGAGAGAAATAAAATAGATTGTCCAGAGGAACACAGAACATCCGAGAGACAAGAATTTATATTCTTTTTTTTTTTTCTTTTTGCACGGCAGTGGGGCTAAGTGACTTGCTCAAGGCCACACAGCTAGGTAATTATTAAGTGTCTGCGATCTGATTTGAACTCAGGTTCTCCTGACTCCAGGGCTGGTGCTTTATCCACTGTGCCATCTAACTACTCCTAAATTTAAATTCTTTTTTTTCTTTTAGGTTTTTAGGCAAATGGGGTTAAGTGGCTTGCTCAAGGCCACACAGCTAGGTCATTATTAAGTGTCTGAGACCAGATTTGAACCCAGGTACTCCTGACTCCAGGGCCGGTGCTTTATCCACTATGCCATCTAGCTGCCCTGGCATATCATTCTTTTAGGATTAGATTGAATTTGTTGTCTTAAGGCTTTACCCAACTCTCATATTCCATGATTCTATTTCTCCAGCACCTACTTCAATATCCTAAACACAGAAGATGCTTAAAAAATGCTTGCTGAATTTTAATTGGCATCTTTCATATGCAAATTCCTTTAGACTTTCCAAAGAACTTTTGTATACATCAGTTCAAGTGAAACAAGAGACACTGAGGCAGCATATTGATAGCTATTTGTTGTAATGGATAGAATGATGGACTTGGAGTCAGGAAGTCCTGAGTTCAAAAACTGTCTGAGATGCTAAGTATGGGCAGGTCATTTAATCTCTCTCTCTTTTCCTTATCCATAATGTGAAGAGATAATATGAGCCCTAAAACACATTCAAAATCTAAATTTATGGTCTTATGAAATTTGATCTTTATTAAAATAAAATATCCTGATGACAGTGTTTATCTGTTCTTGAAGACCATGACATCAGGGAGGTGATGCCATGACAGGCAGGTGAATTCGATTTGAGTGAAGGGGACTGTACAAAGTCACCAGCCTTATCTTCTCCTAGGTCCAGTGAGCAGACAAGAATCAGGATGAGTGGAGATGACTCTGGATTCCATATGAATACCCATTGAGTGGGCGCAGAAAATTAAATGGAGAACTTACATACTTTATCTAAGGTCACTGGGACTGGGACTCTCCATGGAGGAGATAAGATTTTGTCCTCGCTGGCTTCTTGGATGGGAGCCTGACCAAATTCAGTCTTGTCTCCTGAAATGCACTCATGAATCTGGCTCTTTGTATGAAACCACAATGTTTTCTGAGATAATAAACAACTGATCCTCTGCCCTCTTTGGGGAAAGGTGCTCTTCTCGAAGGTTGACTGTTGAAGGGATGGGACTGGAAAGACCTGTTCTGATCATCTGCTGGCAACCTGACCTTGTCCCTCTGGGTCCTCCCATTAAGTTCCTTGGCTTTAGGATGAGAGGATAGGAAAAGAAGAGAGAGGAGAAGAGAGACAAAGAACAGGGAAGGAGGACTATGGGAGTCAGTATTGACGAGCCAGTGGCATTTGATTAGAAGTAGGGGGAGCAGAAGGAAATACTTCATGGGAAGCAGAGTGACCCATCTGTCGCCTTGGACCTCAGGCATGAGAAGGGACTATGCGTAATATTTAGAGCAGGAACTAGCATGGGGAGAAGTGACCCTTTTGCCCCAGGGTATTGGAACGCAAGGGTATATGATTTCTCACCAGGGATTGGAGAACACAGTTCTATGCTGTTTTCCTTCCTATATTTGCTACTTTCCCCTTGATGATCACAGCCCCCACACTGACCACTGATGCTGACTTTTGTTGTTCATTTGTTCCAGTCATATCTATCTCTTATCAACCCCATTGGGAGTTTTTCAGTGAAAATCCTGCCATTTCCCTCTCCAGCTCATTTTACCATTAAGGCAATGGAGGCAAACTGGATTAAATAACTTGTCCAGGATCATATAACTAGTAAGTATCTGAGACCAGATATAAATTCGTGAAGATGAGTCTTCCTAATTCCAGGTTGGGAACTTTCTCCACTCTGCCAACTAGCTGCTTTCCCTTATACTTACTTCCTGGGTGAAAAATTGGCAAGTCATATATTCTCCTCTGGGCTCAGTTTCCTATCTGTGTAAATAGGGAGGCTGACTTAAATGTCTTCTCAGATCCCACTGAACTTTAGAAATAAGATTTTATAATCCTATATCTCATCGTGAGATTTATAGTTCCATCTCCCCCAAGAGAGTCTGGAGTAAGAGAAACCTGTCCTGGCATCATTGGACCCAATGTGGGACCTTCTTCTGAGATAATTATTACTTCCTCAACATCATACATTCCTAAAATTATAGAATAAAAGCTGAAAGAGACCTCAGAAGCTATATAATCCAACTCCCCATTTTACAGCTGAGGAAACTGAGACCAAAGGAGGGGAAGGGACTATATCAGGGTTCAAGGCTCCAAATGTTAGAAGTGGGAATTGAATCAAGTTATTTCTGATTCCTAGTTCTCTACTCTATTCATTAGAATATGCACCTTAGCCAGTCCCTTGTCAAATTAACTCTATTTCATTACATTTTGGTACCTGTCAGGTCCCAATCTTGGACTATGCTCTGGCTATCCTTAATCTCTCACTTTCTACCATAACCTTAACACCCTCTAATATATTCTCCTATGCCTTAGGAGCAGGTTCAACTAGTTATGATTCTGGGGCTGCTTAAAAGGAAAGAACAGGGATTGAATAAGAAGATGCTTTATCATCCTCAAGTCCCCAGGGAAGCAAATGAAACCTGGGTAGGTAATGGCCATATAAGCATTTCATTTCCTCTGTAGGAATATTAGAGGATTGGCATGGATAGAGGACCCTCAAAATCTGCAAATCAGCAGATAGGAATCATGTTAAACAAGGCCATTTCGATTCCTGGAAAAGTTAATTAAAACAATGCTTTCAGTCGGAGAGTAGGCTTTCTCCTGAATTCACTGTACATTATCCCTGAAGTCAGGGAAATTTCATTTCCAATCAAAAACTGCATTTTCATTGCTTTGATGCCAGGGTTTAAGCAAATGGATAGGAAAACTCAATCTGACCCTTGATGCCAATGTCAGTTCCATTTGACCTGTGGGCTAAACTAAAGGGGGAAGAAAGTGTTCTGCATCCTTCCTTTTGCAGAAGCTTGGTAATTCTATTTATTATTTTGGGCAGATGTGTGAGAAGCTGATGCATGGAGTGAGAGGGATAGTGTTTTTTTTTTTTTAAACAACAACCAAAACATAGAGTGTTCAAGTGGAAAGGGCCATTTGTTCCACTTTATGTCTCAGAAAAACCTCACTGTAACCTATCAGAATAGAGATCATTCAGATTCTGTTGGAATGTAGCCCAACTCAAAGAACCACTACCTCAGGAGGCAGCCTATTTAACTTTGGATCAGTCCCAAGTTTTCTTACATTGAACCTAAATCGATTGCTTTGCAAATTCTACAGAAAACACATTGCTCTCTCTATATGGTGTAGGAAAGATCAGGATAAAGGGTAAGTCTCCAGAGACTGGCATCATGAATGGTGAAGGGTCTATTGTCCACATTGCCTGAGAATCAGTTGAAGGAACTATGGATGGCTACCTTGGAGAAGGGGAAGGAACGTGGTGTCCATCTTCAAGTAGTCTTTCTTGGCTGGCATATCATACTGCTAATTCCTTTTAACCTACAGTTTAAGAAGACCCCTAGGAACTCTAACAATTCTTGTCTTAATTTGGATCTTTTCTGTCTTACTATTTTGAAGTTGATTCTTTTAAATCAAATTTGAAGTTTACCCCTTTTCCTTAACCATTCTGCCCTGTATTCTGCTTCTTCTTTTCAAGCTAAGACTTACCTGTCAATGGCAACTCTTTGGGCCTTGTATTTCTGACTTTTCTAAAACCACCTAACTGTATAATTATCCAACTTACACCTTCTTGCACATGAAGACAATAATAGATATAATCCAGCATATAGCATTTTTGTGAAATAGCACTTTAGTGAAAAGAGCAACACAGTTAGGCTGTGTCTGATGCCAGCCTTGGAGCTAATTTTACTTTTTTTTTTCTTTCTTATATTAAGACAAGGAGATGAGATGGCATCAAGATCAAATCCAATACATTCTGAACTTGATAAAAGAACTCTGAGGATTGAGTCCTAGTCTCTCCACCTTTTTATTATCTGAAAATGGATTGGAGAACCTGTAGATAAATGGTGTATCTACTGTACCATTCCTGAAAAATGATCATTCAGTATCAGCTGCAGAGATGCCCAATTCGTGACTTGAAGTTACAAGTGTTCAATGATGACAAGCTATTATCCTGCAAAACTCCTAAGTGCAACCCAAACCAGCTGAAAATATAACCAGGACATATTTAATAAAATAAATGAAGATGTAAGAGAACATGGATAATGTTTCAGTTCAGTCAGTTTTCAGTCATGTCTGACTCCTTGTGACCTTATTTGAGATTTCTTGGCAAAGGTAATCGGAGTGATTTTCCAGTTCCTTCTCCAGATCATTTTACAGATGAAGAAACTGAGGCAAACTAGGGTTAAATGACTTGCCCATGGTCAGACAATGAGTGTCTGAATCTAGATTTGAATTAAAGAAGATGAGTCTTCCTGACTCCAGGCCCAGGGCTCTATCCATTGGGCCATCTAGCTGTCCAGACTTCATGACAATTTCAGTTCTTCTAAGTCAATATGTTTCTGGCAGGGTCTGAGCTAGAGGACCATCAGGAATGAGCAAACCACCACCTCCCAAGGCAACATTCTACTTGCAAGCAAATTTTTCCTGTCATCAGCTTATACAGGCATCTTGGCATCTGTACCCATTACTCCTGTTTATTTGTTTTTTACTCCCTGTCTAATGCTTCTCTACCTGCTAGCTCTTTAAATATTTTATTTTATTTTTTTTGGCAAGGCAATGGGGTTAAGTGACTTGCCCAAGATCACACAGCTAGGTCATTATTAAGTGTCTGAGGTCAGATTTGAACTCAGGTCCTCCTGAGTCTAGGGTCAGTGCTCTATTCACTGTGCCACCCAGCTTCCCCCTCTTTAAATATTTTGAAGAGAACCATCCTGTCCTCCCAGAATCTTTCCTATAGGGTAAAAAGTCCCTGGTTCTTCACCTGATTCCTGAGATGATGGGTACTCAAGACCCTCTGACCACTCATCAATAGATAAGTCACTTAATTTTTCTATTGTTTCTTTCCACATTCATAAAATTCAATTTATGAATACAATTTTATTATTATAACCAAGATTTGTAGATGTTAATTGTAGATGATATTTTATCAATGTTCAGAAAATTGCAGAAGCTTCAGAAAGAAGTCTATAACAGCTTAAAGAATATGACCAAGCCATTCACAGAAGAAAACCAAAAGAATTAAAACTCTTTGATAAATAATCACATGTAGTTGGATTAACGGGAGATTGTTCACCATTATCGCTATCTCTGTGTTTATGTTTCTTTTTCAATCACCTCTAGCCTGGTTACATATCTACAATGCCTAGAGAAGACTGTTTTTTTAAATCTTTTTTTCTCTTCTATTTTCTTTTCCCTTTCCCTTTGCCTTTTGTCCCCTCTTTTTTCTTTCTTCCTTTCCTGTATCTCCCTTCCTTTTTTCTATTTTCTTTTGCCACCTTTCCTCTCCCTTCCCCCCTCTCATAGTACTTAGCTTAATATATTCATAACATAGCTCTCCCTCCCTCCTTCCCTGCTCCCCTCTCTCTTATTTCTTTCTTTCCTCTCTCCTTTTCTTTTGTCTCTCTCCCCCTTATCTCTCTTTTCTCTCCCACTCTTGTCCTATCTATGTCCCGACTGCCCCTCTTCCCATAGCATGCCTATTATTCCATACAACATTTTCTTTTTACCAAACATAGGGTTTTAGATTTCTTTCTTTCTCTGTATTTTTATTTCAGTAACTCTTTATATATCTGAAACTTTATGTATAAATATGTATTGTTCTGATCCAAGACAATTTCAAGACTCAAACTGGAAAATGCTATCTACAACCCGAGAAAGAATTGGAGTCTGAATAGACATTGAAGCATTCTTTTTTGCTTTTTTAAGAGTTTTTCTTCTTTTACAATATGACTGTGAAACCTCAGAGAGAAATGGAGTCTGAATATAATTGAAATATACTTTTTTGCTTTTTTCCCTAGATTTTCTTCTTTTTACAATAGGACTGATGTGGAAATATGTTTCACACGATTGCCCCCCCAAATATATATATATATATATATATATATATATATATATGTATATGTATATAGATCAAATTGCTTACCATTTTAGGGAGGAAGAAGGGGAAGGAGAAAAAGTTGGAACAAAGTCTTATAAAAATGAATGTTAAACATTGTCTTTACGTGCAACTGGAAAAAATAAAATAGTATTTAAAAAACAAAAATAACCAAAGAAACAAAGAAACAAAAATCCAAATATCTTGTCCCTGAGTCTCCTCAACCCATAATTCATCCCTTACCCAGAGCTCATTCTTTTTGAAGTCTAAGCCACACTTCAAATTTGCAGTAAAGCAATCAGCCTCACAGCCTGGCTCTGCCAGTTCTGTGGGATCTTGGTCAAATCACTGAAGTTCTTTGGTCTTCATCATTTTCATTAAATGGAAAATGAAGGGTTGGATTTGATTATTTGTCTGATTTCTGCCGGCTCTCAGTTGATGATCCTCTGATCTGGTTCCTCAAGCCTATCCTCTAGCATCATTTCCTTGGCCTCTTCCCATGTTAACTTCCTGACTCCTATCTTCTTTCTTAAAGTCCCAACCTTCATTCAGCAGCTGGGATGAAAACACCAGCTGATCTCCAACAACTTTCAGTTGCAAGTGCAGGACCTCATAATCCTTAACAAAACATTCTGGTTTCCTTCTGGCAGCAGCATGTGTCCCCATGCAAATCACAAGTAATGGATGGTGGCCATCAGGTTTCACAAGCATCAGAAGACTTTCAATTCTCTGCCAGATCTATCCCAGGTAGACAGGAGAGGAGGCTGTCCTCCTTCTTAGATCAGGTTCTCCCCACCCTATATATTACACAAGAAATTCCATTTTGGTTTTTGTTTTGGTAGCATAGTGTCTGGATTATAGCTGATGCATAATAAATGGCTGTTGGATAAGGCAATGCATAAAGGACTGCCTCTAGGTTCCCTTAGAAAAAATTGCAGGGTTGGGCTGTTTTCTTCCCATAGCCAGTAATGGATATTTTCATACCCATTGGTACCCAGTGGGCAGTTCTCTTACCCTTCAATCTGTGCAACATGAGGGACTTATTTTTTAAAAATCTGATTCTACATTATATTGAAAACAGAATCCTACTAAGAAAGCTTAGTACTAGGCCAAATAGCCCAATGAAGGAGCCAAAGTGTTTGAGGGACAATGCAGACAGAGATGTGGAATTCAACTGCACCTATATTTGGAATTTCCAACATGAATTCTTGTTAATTCCCTGTTTCCATGTTACTGGAAGACTTCAAGTAGAATCACCATTCTATAAATGTTATTGTTATATAATATTTAACATATATAACATAGCATAATATACTATATTTTCTATAAAACATAACAATAGCATTTAGAGAATTCTTTACAATTCATGGAGAAATAGACTCGGAGAGATTAGATGAATTGTCTGGTGTCATATAGCTGCTCATTGAGTTGGATTTGCACTCTTATGGCCCCCATACCACCTAACACTCAAAGTAGATGTCATTCAGTCCAATTCCATTTAGTCCAATGTAGTTGACTTACTGATGAGCAAATTGAGGTTGGGATCTGAAGAGGTTAAGGGACTTTCTCAGGGTCTCCCAAATTCTAAAGTTCTAAGGTAGGTTTGGAAGCCAGGCCTTTTGATTTCAAAGTCATTGCTCTTTGATACTACAATGAGCTTCCTCCAATACCATCAGCAGCATGGTATAAATTTGGTGCCCTGAGGTATAGTCCTGGTTTCTTTGCCTTCATTATAACAATGAAAGGAAGAACCTCAAAGCTATATACATGCAACACTTCCACCCGGTCTAGTGAGCCAATCCAATCCCCATCTATCCAGGCCCTGTTCTGTTTGCTTTCCCTTTAACTTCTCATGTCACCTGCTTTTATCCTCCAAACTCTTGGCACAGATTTGGAAGGCGCTATCCTCCTTTAGAGTCTTTGGTTTTCTTTGTTTTCCCTGACTCAAGTCGCTCTCCATGCTAAGCTATCAGCCTAAATTGATCTTCCTACAATATAAGTGTCCCAGGGGATAGTCCAAGGATATGTGACACCTGAAGGTGCACTCTGTACCCTCCTCAGATTACAGAATCTGAGTTGTATTAGACCTCAGCTGCCATCTAGTCTCCCCATATTTCATAAAGGATGCCCTCTCACTTCCACCCAACAATTGATAATTTGGTACTTACTAAAACAGCGAGCGAGTGGGACTGCTAAGTGAGTGCTAAGGCACCACAGTGCACTTTTCAGAGAACTCTTGAGTCTCAGGAAAACTTTCCTGCCATGAAATCTGAATTTGCCTTTTCCCATCTTCCCCCCCCTCCACTGCCATTGCTCCTCATCTGTCCTTTGGGCTTAGACAAAACAATTCTCTATGACATCCCTTCGAGAACTTGAAGACAGCTCTTTGGCTCCCTCCCTCCCATTCTCTTCAGCCTGGTCCTACTTCTTACCCTCGGACCTTGGGAAATGAGCTTTGGGGTGTTGCTGCTTTTGTTCGGCCATGTCGGACTCTACAGGGCCCCATTTGGGAATTTCTTGGCAAAGATATTGGAGTGGTTTGCCATTTCCTTCCATAATTCATTTTACAGATGAGGAATTGAAGCAAACAGGGCTAAGTGACTTGCCCAAGATCACACAACTAATAAATTCCTGAGGCCAGATTTGAACTTATGAAGATGTCTTCCTAACTCCAGGCCCACCACTCTATCTACTTTGCTACCTAGTTGTCTTTGGAAATGGGTTTTCAACTTGTTTCCTAGGGTAAATGCCTAATGCCTTCATTCTATCAAGCTGATCAGAAGAGAGTAGACTCTGGTTTGTTTCTGAAGTCTTATTTTTTTTTTAAAGTTCCTGTTTCCTTCAGTCTAGACTCATAGTCTACCATTGTCTTCAACTCCCTCTAGGGTGTCAAAATTGATGGAAAAATATCCTCTCCTTTTGTGCTATTAGGAGAATATTCAGGCAGTGACTGAATGAGCATGCCAAATAGCAAGAAAAATGAACCACTGGAGTCCAGAGGTTGTTCTTTCAACATGAAAAGGATCAGAGTCATTTGAGGGCAAAACTAAAGATTGTTTGGTGGGATGGACACCATATGGCTCAAACTGGCAACAAGACCGTAGCTGGAGTTTGTATCAGGAATAATACATCAGCCAAAGAACTGACGGAGAAAGAAGACACCCTGCTCTGATTCATCTCAACTGTCTAGAGCACCGACCATGCCATCTTTCAACTAAAACCAATGTCTCATCTAATCTTGTTCCCGCTTCCTGTCCAACTTTGATACAACTGTTAGATTATTTTTTCCAAAGTAGCTCTTTCATCATGTCTTGTCTTTGCTTAAGAATCTGCCATGGCTCCCTTCTTCCTTTCACCTCCAAATCTATTTTGTCTGGCTTTCAAGACCATTCATAATCTAGCCTCACCAGATTTATTCAAAGTACGTTTCCTCACTGTCCTCCCTCTCCCACTTTTTGCTACATTTGCATCTTAATCCTCGTTAAACTTGCTTCTATTTCTCTGTTATTTCTCTTGTTTTAAAAACCCCTCCACTTCCTCAGTTCATTTATATTTCATTGATCTTTCAACACAGTAATCCAGTGACACTGTCCTCCTTTCCCCTTCTCACACCCAATATCCTGTCTTCTAATTTTGGACATTTTAAGGGGCTATTCCTCATATTTAGAAGACTTTCCCCCCTTGTTGCTTCTTGGGTTCCCTGGTTTTCTTCAAGTCTTAGCTAAAGTCACACAAGTAATCTTTCCTTATTCCTAAATTTTAGAATACTGATGCCTTCCTTATTGATTATTTCCAATTCATCCTGTACATAGCTTATTTACCTGTAGTTGTTTGATGGTTATCTTCTCCAAGAGACATGTTCTTGAGAGCAGGGATTTTCATTTTTTCTTTGTATTTTCACATTTTCCACACTGGCACACTGTCATACATACTTAATAACTTCTAGTTGACTGAAGGGTTGGTCCCAGCTTTTCCTTCCCACAAAGCTTTCCTTGTTTAATCTTGCCCTCATTCATTTATCCAACATTTGCAGTTTTATGTGCAATCATCTTTTTTTATTGTGCTTTGTTATGGGAATGATTGTTTTTTTCCTATGAATTTTTTAAAAAAGAATATATGTTGTGCCTACGGTATGTCAAAAACTTGTCTAGGTACTTATTGGGAATGCAAAGACAATAAAAGAAACTCTCCACAGCACATACAAAGCAAATATAGGGAAATTTCAGGGCTAGGAAACTGAGGAACAATCTCATGTAGGAGAAGGCCCTTGAGTTGAATCCTAATGACTAATCAGCAAGCATTACTATATGTCAGATACAATGCAAAGACAAAAATAAAATAATCCTTACCGTCAAGGAGATTACATTCTATGCAGAAGACATGTCAGCATATAAGAATATATGAGATAAGTGTGTGATGCTTTTGGGATGCAGAGACAATGGTGGTTGCATTGAGATTTGAAAAAAAAAACCCTAATGTTAGATGGGAATGCACTCCAGATAGGTATGAGTCCCAAAGATGGGAGGGCAGGAGATGGAAATTCTTATGTTTAGACCAACTGAAAGATAACAGTTTGACTGCATTATAGAATGTATAAAGATGAGTAATCTGTGGTGGCAACGAGTTGGAAAGTGAGGGAATGCCCACTAATTAGGAAATGATTGAACAAGCTATTAAATATTAATTCTATGGAATATCATTGTTCTATAAGAAATAGTGAGCAGACAGACTTTGGAAAAGCCTGATACTGAGTGGAGTGATCGGGACCAGGAGAATATTGTACACATTAACAGCAAAATTGTGATATGATCAGCTCTGATGGAAGCAGCTCCTCTCAGCCATTCAGTGATCAAAGAAAACCCTGAAAGATCTATTATGGAAAGTGCCATTCTCACCCAGAGATAAAACTATGGAGTCTGAATGCAGAGCAATGCATATGATGTTAAACTTCTTTTTATGTTTCTTTCTCTCTAATGATCTTTTCCTTCCCTTAGTTCTAATTCTTCTTTTTTCCTGTTTTATTTTTTTTGCAAAGCAATGGGGTTAAGTGACTTGCCTAAGGTCACACAGCTAGGTAATTATTCAGTGTCTGAGACCAGATTTGACCTCAGGTCCTCCTGACACCAGGGCCGGTGCTCTATTCACTGTGCCACCCAGTGACCCCAGTTCTAATTCTTCCTTCACAACATGCCTAGTATGGAAATATGTTAAACACAACTGTCCACGCACAATCTATATCAGATTGTTTTCTGCCATGGGGAGGGAGGAGGGAAAAGAAGGTAGTAGAAAAGTGTGGAATTCAAAAACTTGCAAACGGTTGGAAGCTGAAAACTATTTTTGCATTTCTTTGAAAAAAGAAATGAAGAATGGAGGGAAAAAAAGAGGAGTAATCTGTAATTAAGGCTAGAAAAGTTGGTTGGGGGTCATGAAGGCTTTAAATGTCAAACAATGACATTGGCATTTGATTCTAGAAGTAACAGAGAATCATGGGAGTTACTGGTTATTCAGGATAAGGACTTGGAGGTGGCAGATTTACTGGACGCTGTCTGCTCTGAATTTCCTTTCTGTGGATCATCAATATAACAGTTCATCCTTCATTCTTTTCTAATTCATTGATAATTTATTTTGTCCTCCTTACCTAGAGTGTAAGAGACTTGGAGGCAAGGGCCAAGTCTTAGTTTCTATGGTAACTAGCTTAGTGCTGGGTGCACTTCTCAGTGCTTAATGAATATGTTAATTGTTTGATAGTGAACCTTTGTTTGAATGAGTTAAGGAATTTTGCAAAGAAAAAAATAGCAAAATAATCTTTTAAAAAATCCTCCCCAATTGAAGATATATGAAAACAGGACATGTAAGCCTTATTTTTGTTCCTTGCTAATTTTTCAGAAGAAACAATGATGGGGCAGCTAGGTGGCGCAGTAGATAGAGCACCGGCCCTGGAGTCAGGAGGACCTGAGTTCAAATCCAGCCTCAGACACTTAATAATTACCTAGCTGTGTGGCTTTAGGCAAGTCACTTAACCCCATTGCCTTGCAAAATCCTAAAAAAAACCCCCAATGATGTTGTCTTTGTTTCCCCAGGCCCTTTGGGCCCTCAAAAGGTCTCCACAAAGGTCATTCCCTAAAAGCCAGAGCCAAAATGCTCTGGCCAGCTGATTCTCTCCCCTGTTCACAGACAGACACTGGCACCTCCATCAATAAGAAACCCCAGAAAAAAGTGTGTTCCCTACAGATAATTTGAAACCTTTCTAGCAGTGGTTTAATTACCCTGGAGGGGGAACATGCAATGACCTCTGTCCAACACTGAAAGTGAAACCCCATTCCACTTTTAGGGTGGCAGAAGGATGGAATTCTACTTCTCATGGAACATGTCAGAACTTTTCTCCTCTTCTTATCAAGATGTTTTCTTAAGGTTCATAGAGTTGATGGTCCCCTAAGAGAAATTAGCACCGGTCTTGTAATAGTCATTGTCCAGCTGTTTTAGAACATGCTTGTTCTTGGGCTTTTATGGATCCCTGAAAGAACATACTTTGGGGATGATTGTGGGCCTGGCCCAAGGTCAGAAGAGTCCGTGGCTCCAACAAAACAGCCTGCCCTTTACTTCTCGGCTTCTGAGGGTGCCGAGCACCCTATCCTGGGTACAGTCCTCATATGGATGTTTTAGAGGAATCTAATAATATGTATCTGGGGGAAGAGGAAAGGCTGAGAACACTTGGTTCAATAGAAAGGTTGTAAAAAGGCTTATTATGGATACTGCATAATAAAAACAGCAGGGCTGTAGATCTCCAAGCCCATTAACTTCACCAAGTGGGGAGGGGGGGAAGAGGGACAGAGAAGCAAAGAATGGAAAGTTTATCACATTTTTTTCTATTTAAGACTGACTGGAGTATGTGGCACTGCAATGTGGCTGATTTATGAGGCTTTGGAAGGCTTGTACATTATGTGTATTATTTTAGATGTACATTATTTCATTTGATGCTCTCAGTAGCCTCCTGAGGTTGATTAATAATCCTCCTTATAGATAGTGTAATGGATGCAATGAAAGACCTGGACTCAGGTGACCTGAATTCAAATTTGATGTCAGATATTTACTAGTTGTGCCATTTAACCTCCGGATCAGTTTTCTCATTAGTAAAATGGGGCTAATATCCCTGCCTCCCAGGGCTACATTCCAGATGATATATGTAAAGTCTCGCAAAAACCTCCGAGCGCCATGACATCCACTGTATCCTGGGTAATCTTGAGTTGTTTTGACCTTTATCTTGCCATTTGACTTAAGATGACTTTAGGAGAGAGAATGAGGCCGATGCATTCACGGAAGTCCGCCTCACTTAACTCCAAATTATATCTGAGTCAAAAGGCATCTCCCACACCATTTTACTATTTTATTATTTGAATGTTTTACTATCATGATGTCATTGAAGGACAAAACAGCCACAACAAAAATGTGATCATTTACTGGTATGATTTTTCCCCAATTTTATGGTTCATAAGAATATAGATTTTAATTGGAAGGAAATGTAGAGGTTGCTTAGTGCAACTCGCTCATCTTACAAATGAAGATATGGAGACCAAGAGAGAGGAAGTGACTTGATTTGTAGGATCATTCATTTAAAACTGGGAAGGGATATCAGAGGCCATCTAGGACCTTCATTTTATAGATCAGAAAACAGATTTGGAGATTAGACTTGTTTAAGGTCTCCTGTCTCCTGTCTGAGCTATAATTGAAATCCAACACCAAATCTAGTGCTCTTTCCACAACTCAATGATTTGTTTATTCTTGAACAGTTTGGAAAGATTGGATTCTCTTATTGGTTTCTTCTGCCTCTGGATCAGTGCTATTTCCCTACAAAGTGAATTACTTCTCAGACCTGAGAATCACAGAATCTCAAAGTTGGAAGAATCTACTCCAACTTATACCTGAAAGCCAACCCTAGAATAACAAATGGGACAAATGCTCCTATAGTCTTTGCTTGAAGTTCTCCACCAAGAAACAGATCAGTCCTCTTTGGGACAGCTCTAATGGGAAGGAAGATTTCCTAGACATCAAACCTACATTGACATTGGCTTCTTTTCACCCATTGTTTCTGGATTTGCCTTTTCTTTTGTGCCAAAGCAGAACAATCTATTCCCTTCTCCACCCAGGTGCTTGAAGACAATTCTCATGTCCTACCTGACTCTTCTCTCCTTGATTTTATTCGGATGTGAGAAGGTTCTCCATCTCCACTCAAGAAATACCCCAAATTTAGAGAAATTGCATTGTCTAGGATCACACAGAGGAAGGATCAAAGGTGAGATTTGAACCCAAGTCTTTCTTGATTCCAACTACTTTGCACTGTGCAAGCCCAAAGGGATATTGGAGATTCACTAAGTCCTATGGTCTCCTTTTAGAGATGAGGGAACTGAGATCCAGAGTTGTCATAGGGACATAGATCTTGAGCCCTAAAGGAGTTTAGAGACCATCTAGACCATATCTTTCATTTTACAGATGAGGAAACTGAGACCCAGAAGGGATGTGACTCAATGAAAGTCATACAAGTCACAAGTGACAGCTAAGATTCAAAGACAGATCTTCTGATAAGGAATCCTATAAATATTTGTAATATCCCCAGATCCAGTCTTTCCTGCTCCCTCCAACTGATTTACCCTTCTCTACATAATAGCTAGTAAATGTGTGTGTATTTAGACTGGACTTTGAATTGGACTTACCCGCTTTGTAATACCGGGCAAACTATGAGCTCTCTTAAAAATGTTTCCTTATTTGTAAAATGAGGTAATAATTTCACCCTCTTCAAAGGCCGACATTAGGACCAACTGTGATGGTATATGCACAGCACTATGTCAAAGTTATTATGATACACTATAAACACTAGCTATTTTGTATATATGTGCAAATGCATATACTTGTTCATTTTATATGAATATGTTTTATATGTATTTATTATAGTTCCCCATTAAAATTTGATCCTTTTGCAAATAGGGGTGGTTTCATTCTTTATATTTGTATTTTCAGTCTATAAACTAGAGCCTGACTCTACTGTGGTAGGTGCTTAATAAATTCTATGGATTCATTGATCTACTGATCCAGGTAGTGTTACTCTGAAGCTGTCATTGGTCTCCATGTACTTTCTTCTCTTTAATTGTGAATTAATGAATTTTCCTCTTTCATGGAGACAACAAAGATTTTTTTAAAAATCTCCCACTAAATTATAGGCAGAAGATGAGTGAGGAGCATAAGTAGTCTTTTGAGGCTTGGAAGCTCAAATTCTTCTGTGGTATGGACTGACTAAATCAGAAATCTTATCAGCAACTTTTATACCGACGCCTAACCATTGCATGTGATGCCATCCTTATGAACTGGATCAGATCTAAGGTCCAAGGAAGACCACAAGGCAGACTGCTCTAGCCTATCACCTTAGCTAATAACATCCATCTTCTGTTTCCTCTCCTCTTGTCTTGATGGAAATCAGGTCCTGAAACTCATATCAGAACAAATGGGGTCTCAACAGAAAAAATATCTGGCTGCTTCCTATTTTTAACTGGGTTAGAAATAGCACCCAGAGCTATTTTTTTCCCTTCTTTCTTTTCTTGTCTGGGCTGCTACCCTGGCTTTGTATGAACTGGAAAACAGAATCATAAATTAAAATCCTGGGCAGGATGCAGAATCATCCTCAGCTAGAATCGATCCCCAGGTGCAGCAAATGGGGAAAATGAATTTCCTGTATCTTCTTATATCCTGTCTTAACTAATATGACCCGAGTGATCCATCTGGGGAAGTAAGTTTGGGGTCCAGGGTTGGTGGTGGCCCCTATCAATGCTACAAAAGAACCAATGCTTCTAAATCCATAGACAATTAGTCCATAAAGTCATCAGTCAGCCCTGTCCTCAGCCTCCCTCTTCTTAACACACACAAATCCACAAAATTCTTAACTAAGCCTGTGATAGAGCTGATCCAACAAGGTCAATCAATGAGCAAACATTTATTAAGTATCTACTCTTTGCCAACCATTGTGTTTGGCTATATAGATATTAATCCCAAAATGAAATGCTTCCTACATTTAAAAAAGACATATATTCTTTCTGGATAGAGTATTTAAATTATATGAAATTAAAATTTTTGCATGAACTAAATCATGCATATGGAATAAAAAGAAAGATAATTGAATGGGGAAAAACCCTTTTGATCAAATGTCTCTGATAATTTATTCAAATGAATAAGACCCAGATCCTTTCCCAATTGGATACGATATCAAGGGATATGAATACTTTTCAAAAGAGAAAAATTCAAATCATCAACACATGTAAAAGATTAATATTAATTCTCCATAATATTAATAAAAAGAAAGCAAATTTGGGTTGTATTTCACAAAGATGATATAATAGTATGTTGGAGCTAGTGACAATGCAGAGATACTAACATATTACTGCTGGAGCTACAAATTGGTCTGACTCCTTTGGAAAACAATTGGGAATTAGATGACAAAACACCTGAAAGCCAGGTCCCAATTAGTGTGAATAATGAATCCCTGGAAGTGACTGCATTCATTTGAATTTACACTATTAAAAGTTTTAATTTTCTAAACTATGGTAATTCATTCCTTCCCAATGGAAATAAGCAGTGCAAATTCAAATAATGCCACTTCTGCCCAGGATTCATTATTCTCACTAATTGGAAACTGCCTATAATTTGTTCCTACATTTAAACTAGTGAATTCACTCATTACTGCTCATATGACACCAAGAGGTTAAATGACAGAAATTATAGGTCTTGCTTAGTGAATAAATTTATAATTTCAATTGAACAGGAAAATTTCAGATGGGGAAAATTCCTTTCCCAATGCAAGTTTTTGTAATTTAGAACCTCAGAGGGACTGTAGAATGAAGACATTAATGGATCTACCCAGCTTTGCACAGGCCAGTGTATGTCAGATTAAGGACTTGATCCCAGGATCCCAGGTCCTGAGATCAACTCTCTGATCACTGCTATGCTAGAAAATTGTCCCGATATATAAAAAATAGTTATGGCAATTTTATAGTAATAAAGAGAATAGAATCAAAATTGAGGCCAATAAATCAGATAACAACTGAACAAATTGCTAGGTACAAGGACATGGTGAAATATTACTGTGACATAAACATAAATGTACCCGAGAAGTTGAAAGATCCATGTGAAGACTTCCATGAAATGGTACCATAGGAAGTAAAGAGAAATGTCAGACAACATGCATACTGACTATAAGGGAGCAAAGGAAAAACAAATACTGAGAGGCAGTCAAACGAGAGAAGAGTCCTCTACTTTCTCAGTGGAGAGTTGGGAATCACGAATGCAGTCCAACTGGATCCTAGTCCTTTTGGTTGTGCTTAAACATTTTGTTTTTGATACAAGAGTTAATGCTGCATACAGAGAACTGTCTGTGGTATAAAAAAATAAAAGCTACCAATAAAAATCCCATCAATAATAAAGATGAAATGAGTATTGTCTCACCCCCCCCCCCCATGGATCACTCTGGTTTTATTTTTTGGCTGCTTTTCTTCTTTGAGGCTTTTATCGTCCTCATTCCAAACTGATTTCATATTTGTAAGAATATTCGGTAGGAGACTGGAGATATCTGACCCGAATCCCCATTGCACCATGCATCCTGGCCCATAGACACAGTCAAAGCACTTTCAGGTCAAATGAAAAAGGAATGGGATCTCAGAAGGCAAAGGAGAGTATCGTTATTGTTGATACATTGAATTTTAGGTGCATTAATGATATGTTCACTACCATGGAAAGCACATTGGATGCAGAATTCAAGAGGATTTGGGTTTGGCTCTCAGCTCTTCGATTTTATGCAGGTGGTTTTACTTAAGTCCCTTTCGCTCCCTGGGTCTCAGGTTGTTAATTCACAAAATCAAAAGATTGGATGAGATGGACATTTAAGATACTTTGCTGCTCTAAGTCTTTCATCTTAGTGAAAACTGACTTTTGTAGATGTCCATTGATTGGGAGAATGGCTCAAAAAGCTTTGGTATGAGAGTGCAATAGTCCTGAACTGTAAAAGGACAACAATAGGAGATTAATAAAGAACTAGAAAAAACATGGGGAGACTTCTGTGGAAAGTCATCATGGAAAGAGTCAGAAATGGGGTTAGCCGACTGTCACTTGCTCAAAGATACATAAGGGCAGCAATCTCCCTGAATCTCAGTTTTCCCTACTATCAGATAAAAGTGTTTGATTAGGTAGCTTTTGGGGTCAAGTCCAACCTATATCTGCCATAATCTATGTTTATGATGTAAGATATAACAGAAAAATGACATAAGGACAACAACAATGAAAACAAGAATGAATTGAATAGGAATAGCAAAACTCAAAACCACGTGCTATATAATTATGATGTCCAAATTTTTACCCAAGAGACAGATACAAAAAGAGACTTCTCCACAGTTTATTATGGAGTTGGGAAAGCATGGGAGTGGAGCACTACAAATTATGTCCAATTTGGTTAAGTTTTGCTAAATTTTTTTAATCATCAAAATATAATGATGGCTTTCTGTGAGATGGGAGTGGAAGGGCTATTTTGGGAACTGAAAGTGATCTAAAAACATAAGCTATCATTAATTTTTTTTAAAAGAAGCTGATCTTTGATGATCAAGACTGGTAATTCTGCACATTTTGAGGGTGGTTTCCTTTTTGAATAGATAGAAAGTAATTGATAAGTACATTTTTATTTCATTTCTGAGATCAGTGTTATCTGCCATTTGTATACTCATTTCTCATTCACTATGTCACATATCTATTCCAAGAAATTCTTTCTTTTTGATATTGTTTTGAGAAATGCACTAATATCCCTTTTAATGAATCTGGTGACCTCCTGGGGTCTGGCAACCTAGGGCTGGAAAAAGTGATGATGAACCAACTAATAACAGAATATGGCCTGTGAAGACTGTTAACAAATGTCCATGCCTCAGTGTTTCATTGTGCTAAAGATCAGAACTAGTGAAAAAAGACAAGGACAATAAATAGGATTTCAAAAGTAGAGGAGATTTAAAAAATGATGGGAATCAAATATGTCACAGCTCCTGCTTAAAGTGGATGAGATTTTGCTAACTGACAACAGAGAGCAGGCTTCTTATTTTCTCTGCCAAAGAGAATGATTTTTGAATTAGAAAAGGCAGAATAAAGACAACCATTTGAGACTTGATACTCATGATAAGTAAGAGAGCACTTAGCTGTTCTTGGGGAATCCAAGTCAATTGGTCTGGATTAGCTATACTCAAGGAATTGTTGGAAATGACCATTGAGTCACTATAGTGACCTTTGAAGGACAGGGAAGAAAGGGAGGGGAACTTTCAATTGGAGGACATCTGTTCTATTTTTCAAAGAAAAAAAGGACAAGAAATAAGGCTCTAAATTATAAACTGGTCCTCTTGAGACTTCAATTACTGGAAAAATTCTTGAACGTATTACTAAAGAAATGGTCAGTGATTATCGGAAAAAAGAGTTAGAGAACTTGGCACCATGAAGTCCAGGTAACCTTATCTCCTTTATGACAGTTATCAGCTTGGTAGATCAGGGGACATCTGAAGATGCAGTATCTGCATTCACATTTGCTGTAGCTATAATGTTTCTTGATGGAGTATGGAGATAAAGAATGGTTGTTAATGGTTCACTGCTAACATGGCAGTAGGTCTCCAGTGGAGTAACATGGTGATCTGTTTGGTCCTGTGCTATGTGACAGGGTAATAATAAAAAAAATCAGAATGAAGGGAATCTATCAGAGTAGACTATACTACCATACAGTCATCATTAAAGATGATTTGGAAGTGATTAAAAAGATTGAAAATCAGTGGAACAGAGTAAATACACAGCATATAAAAAGAAACTAACACAATATTGGTTTTTTGATGACACCAAAGACCTGAGTTTTAGGGGCAAAGATTTGCCAAGGGACAAATCTGCTGGGAAAACTGGAAAGTAGTTTGGCTAAAATCAGATATGGAATGAGATCTCACATCATATAGCAAGGAAAAAACCAAGTGGATATATGACTTAGACGTAAAAGGGGCATCATAAGCAAATTAGAAGAACAAAGATAAAAATACCTTTCAGCTATGAAAAAAAAGAAAGACATTACTGAATAAGTGAGAGAGACCCACAGAAAAGAAAATGAACAATTTTGATTATGTGAAATAAAAAAAGATTTTACTCCCATATATCTAATGTAAAATTTAAAATTTAAAAAAGAGGCAATTGGGAAAATATACTTGTGCCAAATTTTTTCTGATAAAAATCTCATATCCAAGACATATAAGGAACTGATTCAGATTTATAAGACAAAAAGTCATTCTCCAATAGTAATAGGTTATGAATAAATAATCTTCTAAGGAAGGAAGCCAAGCTATCAACAATAATGTGAGTAAATATTCCAGATCACTAATAAGCAAATATTAGAAATTAAAGGTACTCTGAGGTTCTACCTCATACCTACTGGTCTAAAAAAGATGACAAAAGAGGAAAATGACAAACACTGGAGGAACTATGGGAAATCAGGCATACTCTTTAGTGGAGCTGTGACTAGGTTCAGCTATTCTACAAAAGAATTTGGGATATTGCCCCAAAAGCTAAGAAACCGTGCATTGCCTTTTTTTTTAAAGTTTTTTTTGCAAGGTAAATGGGGTTAAGTGGCTTTCCCAAGGCCA
Source organism: Macrotis lagotis (assembly GCF_037893015.1). Taxonomy (NCBI): domain Eukaryota; kingdom Metazoa; phylum Chordata; class Mammalia; order Peramelemorphia; family Peramelidae; genus Macrotis; species Macrotis lagotis. The sequence goes on along the minus strand of NC_133658.1, from coordinate 16,555,161 downwards.
CACAGCTAGATAATTATTAAGTGTCTGAAGTCACATTTGAACTCAGGTCCTCCTGACTCCAGGGCTGGTGCTCTATACACTGCGTCACCTAGCCACCCCCATGCATTGCCTTTCATCCACTTGTACCACCATTAGACCAATAAATCAGAGATCAAAGGAAGAGAAAACAAAGTTGTATGTTCAAAGATATTCATAGCAGCTCTTTTTGTAGTAGCCTGGAATAGGAAACCAAGGCAGAGCCAATCTTTTTGGGGAAGAACTAAGCAAATTTTACTTCTGAATGTAATGGGATGTAATTCTACTGAAACAATGAAATTCATGGCTTCTGAGGAAACTGAAGAGCTCCATGAACTGATATAGAGCCAGTGAGCAGAGATAGGAGAACCATCTATGCCGGGGTAGCAACATTATAGAGAAAAGCATCTTGGAAAGGTTTTAGAACTCAAAGCATCACAATATGAGTCCAGGGGGCTGAAATTGAAACTGAACAACTGCTTCCTGCAGGATAAGATGGACATTTTTGGACACAGCCAATTAGGGAATTTTTTTTACTAATTTTTCTAGTTAATGCATGTTTAATATAATAAAGACATAAGCAAATGACATAAAAACAAATGCTTACACACACACACACACACACACATATATGTGAATTTCAAGAAAGAAGTGGGTTCTACTTTCTTGGAGGTCTTTGGGTAGAGGTCAAATGACCACTTGAGTTTGTTATAATGTTCAGGTACAACTAAAAGATTCCTAAGGGCTCTTCCAACTCTCAAACTCTGGGACTTTAGTAGAGTTTGTTAAAGTATTATTCTTTGTTATTAAGCTATTCTTGTCGAAAAGATGGGCAGAGATTCCTAGTTTTATTAATTTAAGTTAGATTCAGAGATTAGTCAAATGTCTGGATTCAGAGTATTATAACTGGACTTGTTGTTCAGATAGGAGTTAGATGATGACCTTTGGAGATTATGACTCCAGTTAACGACTTCTGGAATCCTAGACTCTCTCAAGCATATAAATCACCCATTCCGTCTTATGCTGCTTGATTCTTATCTAGCTCAAGGTAGAGTTTTTACATTTTAGTGTTTTATACATTATCGTTCAGTAGTTTTTCAGTTGTGTACAACTCTTCTGGAGTCCATTTTGAGTTTTCTTGGCAATGATATTGTCATTTCCTTTTTTAGCTCATTTTGCATTTGAGGAAACTGAGGCAAACAGGGTGACTTGCTCAGTATCACACAATGAATACCTGTAGTTAGATAAGAGCTGATCAAGATATCTTCCTGACGCCAGTCCCTGTGCTCTATATATTGCCCATTTTGATACCCTAGAAATCATCTAATCTAATCTTCTCATTTCACAAATGAGAAAGTTCAGGCCCTAATGTAAACCTTTTTCTGGTTTTCATAACTATCTATCTGTCTATCTATCTGTCTATCTATCTATCTATCTATCTATCTATCTATCTATCTATCTATCTATCTATCTATCTATCTATCTATCTATCTGACTATAATCTATCTAGTTATCTCTATAGATATATAATAGCTAGCATTTTAAAGTATGCAAAACTTTTTATAAATATTAGCCTTACAATGATAGGGGGCAAAAGTTATTATTATTCCTATTTTACAAATGAGGAACCTGAGGCAGACAGGTTTAAGTAATTTGTCCAGGGTCATACAACTAGAAAGTGTATGAGGTCAGATTTCAGTAGAAGACTTTTGGACTCTAGGTCTATAATTCTTTCCATTGTGTCTCATACCTATACGTATAGTCGTATATGTATTTATATATATACATATAAAATGAAAATATGTGTATCTCTGTGTCATCTTTAACTTTATCTAGATATCCTATAGTTCTCATGGCCCAGCACTTTCCCATACATCCAATATCTTTTATTCTTTCAGCATGAATAATCCATCACTTTCATGGGCATAAATTTTCCTGAATAATGTGCTCTACATGCCCCTCTCAACCCAAGTCATCTTTGTCAATATGAAGCCTTCTACTTCTGCCTGTCAAATGCTTTTCCATTTCCTTTTGCATCTTTAGCCTTTTGGGATTTTATTGAGCTAGGAATTGCTTCTTTTTTTGTTATTGTACCAGTCCCCTATGAAAGATACCATTATTCAATGTCCATGGTAAAGAAACAAAACATTTGCTCAAAATGTTGGGTAGTTCTAATAATAGTAAATAACAAAAACTCCTGACTTTCATATAGCATTCTATGATCTGTCAAATACTTAGAAATATTATCTTAAGTTTTACAAAACCTCTAACGTAGTTGGAAAATAAACAGCGGCTTTTATGGTATTAGATTTCCCAAATAAATGACCCCAATAATCAGTCATTATATTTTTTTTGTAAGGAAGATGAAACTAAAGTTGGTTCTACTACAGTTGAAATAAACCTGCCCATGTGCACACACTCATATATAGTATGTGTATACAAATATATCTATATCTATAATGTCATAATGCATTTATGATAGATACATTTTATCTAATATGTAGATATTGAGAGAGGCAGTGTTGTATAATGGTTAAAGAGATAGCCTCAAAATTTAGTTTCAATTCTGATTGTGTGATCCTGAGAAGTCATTTCATTTTTATAAAATTATTAATTTGAGAGGAAAAGAATTATCCACAATCATAGGCTGATTTCCTATCCATAGTTTTTGTGCAGATGCATAAATCCCTAAACACTTAGGTATTTATAAGTATATTCCCAACATTATGCTTTTTTTGGATGATGAAACCATATATGTGCCCATATATTTCAAATTTATGTATAGATATACATACATGGATGATGTCCTCAAAGTCTTAGTACAATGTATATATGTCTGAACATATGCAACTAATTTTTTCATTTCTATTTTTAATCGGACCTATCTGTGATTTCATTTGTGTAGGAGACTAGCTTCTGGTGTGAAACTTTCTTTACCAATGCCTATGTGCACCTCCTTGGCATCTTAGAGATGCCTAGGGGTTACTGAGAAGGTAGGGGACATGCACAAGGCCACACATCTTTTATGCATTATGGGACTTGACTCTGAGACCAGCTGTTGTAGAATGATAGGATCATAGATGTAGCATGAAAAATAACCTCAGAGGCCGTGGCATTCTATTTCCTCATTTTAAAGATGAGGAAATAGAGGTTCAATAAGTTACAGGTTTATCAAACTAACACATTACTGAGGTGGGATTTGAACTCAGATCTTCCTGAATCTCTCTCTTCCCTATTCTACAACTACCTCTCATATACAATATAGACACACAAAAACAATATATAAAAATGTATATATATATATATATATATATATATATATATATATATATAAACACACATATGTGTGTGTGTGTGTGTGTGTGTGTGACTATCCCTAGAAACAAGTTTTCCTGCAGGTATTGTAGGTAGATCTGGTCCTATTAATAGTTTTGTGAAGGTGACTTATGCCTATGAATTCACCTCAATGTTAACAGTTTTTACCTGAGTAATTGAAAGCATATGGGAATTGATGTGTCCCAAAACAATGAGTTTTTTTTAAACCAAAACCATCCTCTTGAATTTCCATTTTTCCTGATGATACATTATTTATCAACACTTTTCCTTATTTTTTAGCTTTTTATTTGTTCTTTAGTATGAATGTTTGCACTGGCAAGTTTCCCATTAACATATACAAATGGGATAGGAATTCCAGCAGTTGAACATCTGGGAAAATGAACATCTGTTATACCAACTTCACTCTAGAATATATCTTTGGAGAGTGACTTTCCCAGAGGATGCTGGTAGAATCCTGGCAGGAACCTGGGGATTGTTTAGACAGGGAAGATTCATTTCTCAGATTCTTATACCCAGATAATTGAATGGTTTGGCTCTGCGTGAGGTTAGATATTTGCACCAGATCCAATCAATATTCCTCACTGGGTTTTTCTTTAATAATCTGATAACTATGCCCCTACCAGTTCTCAATCTATGATCCTGTTAGTCTAAATAAATTGCTTGGAAAAACAGCTTTTGCTGACTCAGCTTTTATCATTTAGCTTTCATAATGAATACTCCTGCTCCATACAGTCCCCTGAACATACACATCTAGGTGGTTCTCACCTATTAAAAATTCAAGGAGGGCAAAAGAGGGAACTTACGAGATCCAGGAGCCCCAGTTTTGACCCCGATCTCTGCCACATACTAGCCCTCTGACCACAGCCTCAATTTATTCACCTGTTAATTGGGTTCACAGTGCCTACATTTCTGATCTCATGAGGCTATTGGGAAGAAAATGAATCAACATGTTGTGTCAAAGATGCAGAGCATCTGAGAAGAAGGTGTTCCATTGCTTTGGTTAGACTATACCTGGAGATTGTATTCAGTTATGGGAGATAAGATTGAGGAAAGAATCTTTATAATAAATCAATCTTAGAGATTATAATAATTTGTTTGATTTGTTTTTTTTCTTTTGCTTGGCAGTGGGGTTAAGTGACTTGCCCAAGGTCACACAGCTAAGTAAGTAGTAAGTGTCTGAGGCCGGTTTGGAACTCAGGTCCTTCTGACTCAGGGCCATGCTCTATTCATAGTTCCACCTAACTGCCCCTTAGCTTGTATATTCAAAAAGAAGATGGCAGCAAAGAATTAAAGAATTTCAGAATTGGGGCTTTCAGATACCTTCCTAATATAACCCATAATTCCAATCCCCACTACTGTGCTCTTCAAAATGGGTCAGAATGTCTTTACTTGATATTGGTTGGTTTTGTCCAACTTCATGACCTCATTAGGGGTTTTCTCAGTGAAGGCACTGGAGAGGTTTGCCCCATTCTCTTCTCCAGATCATCTTACAGATGAGAAAAGGTTGCCTCTAGACCTCCATTGATGGGGAATCCATCACTTCTTGAAGAAATCCATTCCACTTTCAGAGAGCTTTGCATTAAACAAAATCTGGCTTTCTGACACTTCCTGCCTCCGCTGTTGGTTCAGTCTCTGAAGTCCTGCAGTCCTGATGGAGGAGAGCCCACTGCAGCGAGTGGCACCAGACTTGCTCATCTTTAATATAGCCAACTTCTTTCCCTCCCCACTGCTACCCCTGCAAAGTCAGATCCTGACTGCCCCCCCCTTCAGCAGTCCACTATCTTTAGAAAACACAGTGGAGTTACATCAAGGAGGGAAGAGTCCAGGGTATATCATAGATATATCTATTTATCTATTTCTCTAGCTATAGAGATAGATAGCTAAACAGATAGATATACATAGATAGCTAGATAGAGATATATAGATAGATATCGATATGCATATATATAGATAAATATATAAGATGGAGAGATAGATGTAGATATAGATATATAGATTTAGCTAGCTAGCTAGATATCACTATATATAGATAAATAGATATATAGCTATAGATTTAGAGAAATAGAGATATATAGATAGATAGATAGATAATGGATATAGCTATAAATAGAAATAGATATAGATATATATGGATAGGTATAGATATTCATATATAAATATATATATATATATATATATATATACAAAGATATAGATAGAAAGATAGATGATAGATAGATAGATAGATAGATGGATAGATGTAGATATACATACACTCAGAAATTTAGTCACAGTTTTCTGAAGCATTCGACCATTTGCAGATCTCCAACTTTAGCATGGACTGGGGCTCCTTGGTTCTTTATCATAGGATTGGAATTGGAAAATGAGATCACAGTGAGATCAGAGATCACCTCACCCCATCTGCTGTAAGAAAAGGCATCCCTGCTACCATATTCCTGTTAGTGCTCCTTTATCTTAATGCAAAGATTAAAAAGAAAAGTAGTTACAATTCTGGAAGGCAGAATGTTGGCCATGAGATCAATAGACTTGAGTTTGAGGTGGCTTTCCCAGTTTTTAGGAAGTTGACTTGAAGCTCCCCCTTTTCCTCTTGGTGCCCATTTCAGTCTGGAAAATGAGCCTTTCCAGAAAGGGGAGGTGGGTCGCCAAGTTCCTTTTCCACTCTAAGATTCCATGATTTTATAAAACAGGGGCATTCTCTGTAAGTCATGTGACTGAAGGTGAGCAAATGAATGCAGCAGCAGAGCCCTGACTTTATGGATTAAATGCTAAACAAATGAAAAACAGTTATTATTATTATTATTTATTTTATATATTTATTATATATTATATATATTATATATTATCATTACTTGGAGTTTGGTTCAAATAGAGTCTTGTCTAGAATTCCCATCTCGTATCCAGATGAAGGAACACTAGCAAGGAATATGGCAGCAGAGATGCCTTTTTATAGCAGCTGGGGTGATGTGATCTCTGAGATCCTTCCCAATTCTAATTTTCTGATAAGGAAGCAAGTAGCCCCAGAGCTTGTGAAAGTTGGAGATTTGCAAATGCTTATCCCTAAACTCATGTAGGGAGTAAATAAGATCCTTGGAAGGAAGAGAGATTGGGCCGACTTTCGATGCTTAGTGGGAGATAACCCTGGACCAGGGCAGGGGAAGATGGCAGGCCAACTCAGAATCAGATCACGTGGTCTTTAGGCTCCCGTCTTTGCTCATCAGAGTTCATTGCCTGAGAGGACCAGTGCTAGAAGGGACAGTAGAGACCCAAGTGTCTTTTTCAGAATTCAAAACTGGTCCCTTGCCTTTCTTTTTTTTTTGTCACACACAATTATACACATGTCAGGAATCCCAGTTTGAGAACTAGGATATATTTTCCCATAAATCCTTTTTCACCCATGACTGAACTGGTTCCAGAGTATAATATCATTGGGATTACTTTTGGGGTTCATTTTGGACTAGAAAGAACTGAACCATCATTTATAATTGAGGAACCATTTATGGAATAATAATAACTAATATTTATAACCCATTTTCAGGTTGGTAAACCCTTTTAAAATACACTGTCTCTCTTCTGACCTTCCAAACAACCCCGGTGTTAGTAATATCCTCCTTTTACAGATGAGGAAACTGAGCATCAGAAGCACCAAACTTATCTGGATATCCAATTTGGATCCATTTCTTCCTTTGTCCATCTGTCTGCTCTTTCCACTACATCACCCTCAAGTGAAGTTGAAGTCACCCTATTTGGGGGGTTCTTAACGATTTTTGTGAAATGGACATCCTTGGGCAATCAGTTGGGTGAGACTTACTGTTCCCTTTGCAGGACAGTGTTGTGTGACCCTGGAAAAAATCAATGTTTAACATAAATGCATAATGTGGAATGTAAAATACAAGAATTACAAATAAAAACCACTGAGATTGAAATACAATTCTCAAAATATATTTTTAAAAATTCACGGAGCCTGCTTAGGAAACTATCACTAATATCATGGCTGTTAGGATGTCTCTATCCCCTTAACCTTCGTGATTTCTCAGCCTTAGTTGTGTTATCGCCCATAAAGCTCTGGGTTTCCTGTCAAGAAGATCCTTGCCTCCTCCTTGCTACTGATTGACCTAGGAAAAAATCACTTAACCTCTCTGTACCTCAGTTTCCACAGCTCTAAAATGAAGTGTTTTTGACAAGGTTCCTTCTAGCATTACGCTTAGGGTTCTATGAGTCTTTACTTGGGAGAGGTACATGGATCCACTTAATCCGTAGTCTAGAGCAGGGGTAGAGAACCATTTTTCTATTTGGTATATTTGGTCAAACAACTTAATTAACCCCCCCAAAGTTCCTAGATTTATTGAATTTCGAGTCCTGCCTGTGATTACCATAGCAGCACAAGACCCAACGGTCCAAAGGCCAGACATCTAGAGTTACACTGTCCCATGGCCCCCATTCATCAAAAAACATGCTATTTAATGATCCGTTATCACAAGATCTCTCTGTAGATGGAACTGTTCATGAATAGACAGACCGGGAGAGGCTCTCTGGGTGGAAGGCCCATCCTTCAAATGGGCTGCTTGCTACTCAGTGTTTTTATAAACATACATATGTGAAACCTAGTTTTAAGGCCCCTGGGACCTTGTCTTAATGTGGCCTCCATCCCTTGTGGCTGAATGTTTAGCCCAGTCAGACCAGGCCAGAATGCTTTGGCAGAAGGATGGTGGGGTGATGGGCAAAGCTTCCGTGACTGGCTTTGGGCCAGGTCAACCTTGACTGTACCTCTCACTTCCCCAACCATGGTTCCTCCCAATTCCCCTCATAATCGTTGCTCTTGATCCCCAGCCCTTCCTCCCTAGCCCTTCTAATCCCACCAAAACTCTGCCTCCTCAGTGAGATGCTTGCGCGTGACTGCAGTCCAAAGCTTGGCCCTCTCTCCCCTTTCGAACTTCTTTGGGGTTACTCTTGGTGCAGTAGAACAAAATGCCACTTGGTATGCAGCTCTCATCTGTAATTCAAAGTCCCAGAAAACCTCAGCATTTTATTATATCAGTCTAAAATGCTGGCACTCCTTGGTTTGGAAAAATTAAAATGACGGATAACCTCAGAGTTTATGGAATGCACCTCTTCTTCTGTGATTTTTCTAGGACAAAGTTGTGTCTAAGTTATTCTTCATCCTTATGAGCCAGGTGGTGCAGTAGATAAGAATACTGCACTGGGAGGCAACAGAAACTGGGTTTAAATCCTGCCTCAAGTGTTAATGGTGTGACCCTGGACAAATCACTTAGCTGCCTCAAGTTTCTTTTTTTTGTAAATTTTATTTATTCAAGGCAATGGGGTTAAGTGACTTGCCCAAGGTCACACAACTAGGCAATTATTAAGGATCGGAGGCTGCGTTTGAACTCAGGTCCTCCTGGCTCCAAGGCCAGTGTCTTATCCACTGCACCACCTAGATGCCTCCTCAGTTTCTTTATTTGTAAAAAATGAAGCACCCCACCTCAAAGGGTTGTTTCGAGGATCAAATGAGATAACAAAATCTGAAAATGCTATATAAATGTAAGCTATTTTTATGGTCATTAATATCAAATTCTGTCCCGAATTATACTTGATTTCTATGCCATCTCCCTCCAATAGAATGGAACTTCTTGGGCATAAAGAGCATAGCCCTAGGATCAGAAAGTCACCTGGTCCTTCCCCCTCATTTTACAGATGAGGAAACTGAAGACCAGAGATGTGAATGTCTTATCCAAGATCACAGATATGGCTTACACACACACACACACACACACACACACACACACACACACACACACATATATATATATATATATATATTTGTGCACATATATATAGGATGTATATGTTAGAGATAATAGATATAAACAGATATATCTATACACATAATACATATATATGTAAAAGATACATATAATAGATAAATAAGATATATAGATAAGAATCTAGATAAGTTTGTATATTCACATAGGAACTTGACATATTTATAATTTCCTTAGCAAATTCTCGTTCAAACCTTTCAGCCATCTTTGACCCCCTTTAGGGTTTTCTTGGCAGAGATATTGGGGTGTTTGCCATTTCCTTCTCCAGCTCATTGTACAGATGAGGAAACAAGAGAACAGGGAGATGAATGACTTGCCCAAGGTCATATAGCTGGTCATATATATTTATATATGCACATGCATTTATATGCATGTATGAGATATGGCTAATGGAATATGATATATAGATAAGGATATACATATATATATACATATAAACTTTTTTATCTTTGAATATCTACATGGAAAATGACATATCTAAAATTTCCTTAGCATCCTCTTGCTCAGACTTTTCAGTCATGTTTGACTCTTCAGGACTCCATTTGGGGTTTCCTTGGCAGAGATACTGTGGTGGTTTGCATTTCCATCTCCAGCTCATTTTACAGTGAGTAAACTGAGGCAAACAGGGTTAAGTGACTTGCTCAGGGTCATGCCACTAGTGAGTCCCAGAAGTCCTATTTGAGCTCAGGACCATGAGTCTTTCTGATTTCAGTCAGTGCTCTGTTCCCTGTGTGCTACCTCCCTGTCCCATTGTAAAAGGAACTTCCAAAGAAAGAAATTATTCTATCGATGCATATTGGAACCTTCTCCACAACTTCCAGTTTGCAGAATTGCCTAGAAATCTGGAAATGCAAGTGACTTGCCCAGGGTCATTTTGCCACTGTGTAACAAGGATGGAACTTGGACTAAGATCTTTTTTTTTTTGTTTTTTAGGTTTTTGCAAGGCAAATGGGGTTAAGTGGCTTGCTCAAGGCCACACAGCTAGGTAATTATAAGTGTTTGAGGACGGATTTGAACTCAGGTATCCCTGACTCCAGGGTCCGTGCTCTATCCACTGCACCACCTAGCCACCCTTAGATCTTCCTTTTTTATTGAACTATTTTATTCATTTATCCAACTTCATGCAATGGTAGCTTTCAGCAATTACTTTTTCTTGCAAGATTTTGAGTTTTACATTTTTCTTCCTCCTTTCCCTCCCTCCTCCCCCGAGAGAGAGCAATGTAATGGAGGCTGTATATGTATAACCATGCTAAACATAGAGGACTAAGATCTTGACCCCAATCCAGTTTTCCATCCACTCCTACCACATTGCCTCACTATCTAATAGATGATTTAAAATGTGGAAATAAATAGAATGGTACATGATATTTTTTGGCAAAGCTGCAGCATGATATCAACAATGACTTGGGAGGGAGGAGAAGTGACATCAAAGGCGTATTTTAGGACATTATCTATCTTAGGTCCATGTAGCCAATCAAATAATGAGAACAAGAGCTGAGAGATGGAAAGGTAAAGTGCTGCAGTTACTTTTAAGATTCTCAGAGACCCCAAGGGAGGTCTTAATTGCTGTGGCTAAATACTCCCTAGGTGAAGAAATTGTGGAGAAAAATCAATTCCATTCTCTCTCTCTTCACCCTCCGTCCATTTGCATGACTCTCATAGCTTGGAAAAATCATTGATGCCTAACTAATCTCTATTTCTGGGCTCTCTGGCTTCTCTAACCCATTCTGCTAACCTCTGTCTCATCATTCTTCCTTAAGCGGTCATCTAAAGGTGATCTTCTTCTTGCTCAGTTTTCAGCAGCTCCTCACTTTTTACCACCTTGAATCTGAATTTGCACTGGCATTCAAGGCTCATTTTCCCATCCCATCTCTTCAATCCAGTTTTTCCACTTGTCCCCCAATTCTCCCTTGGCTGTTATGAAATCAGTGGGCTTGCTGTCCCATACATACATACATACATACATACATACATACATACATACGTCATGCCATTGTCAATATAGCTTAGTCCTCATTCTTGCCTCCCACATACATCTCCATCCTCTCCATCCTTCAGGATGGAGTTTGCTGTTCTTTGAAATTCTTCCTCCTTACTCCCGCCTTCACTCCTCCCAAATTCTATAGCATTTCTCATTTTTAACCAACAATTTAAGCACTTAATTATATATTGCACCACATTGCTCACAATTCTTCCGCCTATTAAACTTCCCTTAGGAAGACAGTGTTATGTCGCTGTGTAACCACGTGAATAAATAACAGCTTCTTTAATATTCTGTTTCTTTTTTTTAAATGGGAATATGAGAGAGAATATTGTTGCACAGTGGTTAAAAGAACTGGCCATGGAATGGGGAAGACCTGAGTTCAAATTTAAACTATGAGCTAGAGGAAACTGGATATGACACTTTAAACTCACTGTGCCTCAGTTTCCTCAATTGATATTCTAATTTCAAATCTATGATTTTATGACTTATTCTTTTAAGCATGGAAGTATTTATGCTTATCATATAACTCTATTAGAGGGTAAGTTCTGTAGAGATAAGAATCATCCCCTACTTAATTTTTTCTGCCTCCCTCAGCACTTGCCTTCTACTCTGCCCAGAGAAGGAGCTTTTAGGGAAATTGAATTCTTAGGGACCCTCAGAAGAAACTGTCTCTGATCTTTTAGATAATATCCTCACCTCATGCTTAAAGAAATCAATCATTTAGTGCAAGCTTCTTTTCTCGGCCTCTTCCCCTATTCATCTTATAACCCTTTGACATCTACCTGCATTTCCTCCTTTACTCCAGTCTTTGATGAAAAGATGCCATTATTGTCATTCCTTACCAAGTTTTCCATCAGGTTATTCCCATTATCCACCATTGTTCTATTTCTCTTTCTTACTCTCTGTTTCTATCTCTCTCTGTCTCTCCATCACTATCTCTATACTTATCTCCCTCCTTCCCCCATGGTTTCTTTGCTATTGTATATGTCCACACCCTTAATAAATCCTTGTCGATTCATTGTTAGCTAACATTTCTGTACATCTGTAAGATTTTCAGAGTTCTCCACATATATCATTTGACTTATTTCCTCTCACCATTCCTTTTTGGCAGATTCTACAAATGATTTTTCCCAGTTCTTCAGGTGGTGATACTGAGAATGAGAGAGATGAAATGACAGGATCCTAAAGCTACTAAGTATCAATGGAAGAATTTGAACCCAGATCTCTTTTGACTCCATTGCTAACATTCCACCATACCACAATGCCCCTTGATTATTCTCCATTACTATTACAATGAAATCAATTTCCCTAATAGAATATTTACAATGACTAATATAATTATTAGTTTTATTTCTGATCTTAAGTCTAGATCTGCCTCTTGACAACTATCCCCATTACTTCTAATCCTATCCTTGAGGGCCATATATTTTCCATTTTGGGGGTATCTCAAGCACTTAATATGGCACCAAGCACATAGCTGGAGCCTGGTGCAGCCAGTCTGCATCAATGGATCTGCATGCTTTTCTTACCTAATTTTACTTCCCAAAAGTGATAAATTGAGGAATGAGTGTTTTTCGAGGTCATAGGCCCTAAATACCCCCTTTATCATCTGTCCCAGAACTGAAGAATTACGGAGTTGGAAGGTCCATCAGAGACTACTTAGTCCAAGTCATATCACGGAAAAATGTCTACATCCCTAATAATATCTTCCTTGCCATTCTTTGAACAAGACATGCCCCAACTCCATGTGTTTTCCTTGTTTCTCATTCATAGGATGCTCTCCCTTTTCCATCTCTGCCTCTTGCTTTTTCTAACCCTCTTTAAAGTTGCAGCAGTCTTCCTTTGTATTGGAAGCTTTCCCTGGTCCCCCTTAATCTTACTACATCCCTCAGTGGATATTCCAAATTTATTCTACCAAATTATATCTTACTTAACCACCATGTTATCGCTCTCATTAGATTATGAGCTTCTAAATGGACAAGTTTTTGCCTTTCTTTGACACAGAGCCAGATGTACAATAAGTTCCTTTCTCTTTCCTTCCTTCCTTCCTTCCTTCCTTCCTTCCTTCCTTCCTTCCTTCCAAAGGCCTTTGCCCAAGGTCATACAGCTAGTAAAAGTCAAGTGTCTGAGGCTGAATTTGAACTCAGGACTCCCTGACTCCAGAGCTATGCTCTATCCACTGTGCCACCAAGCTGTCGTCATATAATAAGCTCTTAATAAATTCTTCACAGATTGACATGACATCTGTCTCCAAGGAGAAAAAATCCATTACTTCTTGAAGTAGCTCATTGTATGTTTGGATGGCCCTAATTATTAATCAGGCAGCTAGGCGGCATTATTGTATATAAAGCACTTGGAAGACTCATCTTCCTAAGTTCAAATAAAGCCTCAAGCACTTACTTAGGTGTATGACCCTGGGCAAGTCATTTCATTTTGTTCATACCAATTTCCTCATTTATAAAATGAGCTGGAGGAGGAAATGACAGCACTCCAGTCTCTTTGCCAAGAAAACCCCAAATGAGGTCACAAATAATCAGTCACATCTAAAATGACTCAATGACAACAATTATTAGTCAGTTTTTTCCTTAACTTAGGTCTCGATCTGCCTCTTGAGAACTTCTCCCATTGCTTCTAGTTCTATCCTCTGGGCTTCAAAAGAACCTATTTCTTTTCACATGACGGCCATTTAAATATTTGACTGTAGCAATTATGTCTTCCTCATCAAATAATGGCTGTGACATGATATGAAACTTATAAAAGGAATTATCTGTTCTTCTGACCATCTGGGAAACTCAACCATGAAATAAATGACATGGTAAAGTAATACCAACTTCTTAGTCATGTGTCTTTCTCCTTCCCAAATTAATATCACAAAAAATGAGACATGTGGCATCAAGGAATCAGGTGGGAAAAGAATTGGGATGTAAGTCAGGAGAGAAGGATCCAGTTTTGACTCTTCCCCTATTTTCAATATGTCTATTGTAAGTCACTTCATATTTCTAGACTTACATTCTTCGATATAAAGTCAGTGGCTTGTACATTACAACTTTTAAGAATCCCTTCAGAAGATCTGTGGTTCTATTCTAGAATTTGGGTAGACTATTCTTCTCCCAGGAAAAATGGACTGATATGGACCAAAATGGGCGTGGAGGTTTCCATGTGGAGTTCTAACAATTTCAAGGGAAAGAAGGAGTGGTACCCTCTAAGTTCATTTCAGGAGGGGAAAAAGCTATTGCTTGGTTTAGAAAGTAACCCCCTTCTCCAAACATACCTAAGTCCTAAAGGATCTAGGGAGGGAGCTAGAGGAGGTTGGGAGGCAAAAACAAAGACCTCAAGACAGAAATGTCAGACAAATAGCTGGTTTTTCTCTTGGAATGCAAGACTTTGACATCTACACTTTTTCTTCCAGGAAGTTCCAGGAGCAAAAAGATGTCCCTTGGCTCTTGGTTGGAAGGAGGAGAGGAAGAAAAACGAGAAATGGACAGGTGCTTGGAGGGTTCATAAGGAAGGGCAGGCTATGCTCAGTTATTTTCATCAATTATAGACTCTAAGCAAATGGACAGAACCTAATTTAACTGGTTGGGGTTTATAAAAAAATCCGGTTATTAAGGAAAATTCAGCTTCTTCCCTTCCCCCATTCCAGCTGAAAGTATCTCTTCTCTGCCCAAATGTCCTTGGAGAGTCTTGTTTATCTTTGCTCCCATCATTAGGATCTGTCTCCTCCTTCTTTTATGTGTATGCCATAGACTGATTACCATTCTATATCACCAATAATAAAACTCCTTGAATCATGGACTATGTACTTATCATATTTTTTTTCTATCCCTTACACTCAGAATAGGGTCCTATTCATGGACTTAATAAGTGTGTGTGTGTGTGTGTGTGTGTGTGTGTGTGTGTGTGTGTGTGTGTGTGTGTGTGTGCACGAGAGAGAGAGAGACAGAGAGAGACAGAGACAGAGACAGAGAGAGAGAGAGAGGGAAGACAGGGAGAGAAAAGAAGAGAATAAAAACACACAGAGACAGAGACAGAAACAGAATCAGAAACAGAGAGAGAGAGAGAGAGAGACAGAGAGACAGAGAGAGACAGAGAGACAGAGAGAGAGGCAGCTAGGTGATGCAGTGGAAAGAGCATTGGTGCTGGAGTCAAGAGTCAAATCTGGCCTCAGACACTTAATAATGACCTAGCTGTGTGGCCTTGGGCAAGCCACTTAACCCCATTTACCTTGTAAAAACCTTAAAAAAAGGAAAAAGAAAGAGAGACAGAGACAGACAGACAAAGCTATAGAGAAATAGATTATATGTATATGTATATGTATATGTATATGTATATGTATATGTATATGAGAGAGAGGAGAGAGAGATAGAGAGAGAGAGAGAGAGAGAGAGAGAGAGAGAGAGAGAGAGAGAGAGAGAATGAAAATCAGAGTGTGTGTGAGAGAGGGAGAGAAGGAGGAGAGATAAAAAACATATACACAGACAGAGAGTCAGAGATAACGGCACACACACACACACACACACACACACATGAGTTAGAGACAAACAGAGAAAGAGAAATTGTATGTTGAGTGAATGAAAAAATTAGTGGGTCATTGTTAGGAAATGGTAGAACAAGGAGTAATGGGTAGAAGATGAGAAGACAGATATTCAGGGTGTGTGTGTGTGTGTGTGTGTGTGTGTGTGTGTGTGTGTGTGTAACAACTTTCTATAGTGGGCATTTCCAAGGAAAAGCTGGGTGACTACTTATTGGGAATATTTTAAAGGAAGTTACAGGTTGGATCAGATGACCTCAAAGGTTACTTTCAATTCAGAAATTCTACATGTCTCTGTATGTGTGGATTTTCAGAGCAAACCAAGAAATAAACCAGCTCCCAGTTCCCCACATATAGATGCTTTTCAAAGCATCTGAACCCCAGACTTGAGGTGGAGGGACAGGACAAGGATGGGATTGGCAGGTAATTCTTTCATTTTTAACCCCTCTTTCCCTTTAATTCATTTTTGACTTTGATGAGGAATGAAGGGAACAATTATGGAGAAGACAAGGAATGAAAATTCTAGAAAATTTACTGGTCTAGAGGCTAGTAAACAGAGGAGAGAGCAGGAAAAAACAGGAAAGGGAGCAGGAGAGGCTTATGTAAATTTCCTGTACCATTAAAATCCCCATTTTTTAATGAAGTTGCCCTGTCATTGAGGGTTCTCTGGGTAGGTAATAAACCCTTCAGATCTTGCCTCTGAATTTAAGCATGAAAGACATGGAGAATCAGATCCAGCTAAGCTGGGGTTCTATTCTGTGCTGGCACCTGGAGATGTAGAAACCTCAGATCCTGCATCAATACCCAGACCAGTATTTGAAGTGTCTACTTTCCTTGAAGGGCATCCAACCAGAGCCACTGGTCATATTAAGCAGAGCCGCCGCAGTTGGTACTATTTAGCGATGGTGGCGGGGGCTAAGAGACAAGACCTAGAGTCTGGGCTCCCGTACCAGCTCAAACACTTCCTAGTATGTGACCTGGTTCAAGTCATTTATTCTCCTTTAGCTACATCCCTTTTGTGACTGTTTTATCATCTGTTAAATAGAAATGATAATAATAGCTACCTCTCAGGATGATCACAGAGATCCAATATGGTAATACAGAGAAGAATGTTTTATAAAAAGGATAATATATTCTAATGATATTAGCCATTATTATAATTCTGGGGACTGCCATATATGGCTTGTTGAAGTGTAAATCATTTTACATATATTAGCTTATTTGAGCCTTACTGCATCTCAAGAATACTTTGCTATTATTCCTTACTTTTAACAATTAAAGAATCTGAGGCTGATGGGATGAATGGCTTGCATAGGGTCACAATGCTAACTGAGTGATAGTAGGAGAAGAACCCCAGTTTTCCTCTCTGCTTGGATATAGAAAAAGTTTCTAAATAACATCAAATGTATATCTCTGTCAATAGAATAATGGAAATGGGAAATTAATGCCTTACATACATCCAGGCAATTGATGATGAAGATGATGATGATGATGATGATGATAATAATATATGCTTAATAAATATTTATTGCTTGCTTGCTTTTCACTTTATCTCCAACTTTCTGTAGACTCCATTTTTTTGACTTCAGATTATTTTCTACACGACCTTCAGATAGAATGACTCCTAAGGAACAGGACATATCTAGGGAAGCAGGGACTTATTGGGACAAGCTTGGGCTGAAAGCAGAATTCTCCCAGTAACAATGAGGCCTGGGTTGGCATAGCCCAGGTCACCTCTGTGACCAGCAAAAGCAAAAGAGAATAAGAAGTATATGAAAATAATATGGTGGGCAAGGCTAGTGTAATGATGCTAGGGAGCTAAGGTACAAGGCAACAAGGAGGCAGAGATGCTTTGATGTTCTTAGGGAAGTGCAAGATTTACTTCCACATTTCTGAGTGAATTGAATCTACATTTAATGAAGTGGAATTCAATTCATTCCAGTCTAATCCTTTAAACCCCTATCAAGCACACTATTAAGATAGAACATTGGCCCTGGAGTCAGGAGGACCTGAGTTCAAATCGGACCTCAGACACTTAATGATTACCTAGCCATGTGGCCTTGGGCGAGTCACTTAACCCCATTGCCTTGCAAAAAAACCAAACAACCAAAAAAAAAAAAAAAAGAAAAATAAATGCACTAGATATTGGGGATTAAAATTAAAAAAAGATCCTGTGCCCTCAAAGAGTTTACATTCTCCTGGTAGATACAATATACAAACCTATAAGTTAAAATAGAAGAGAACCACCAGCCTTGCCATATACCCTGATTCTGAGCTCTCCCACAGGTGTTGTCTCCTCTGATTAGAATGCAAGCTCCTTGAAGGAATGAACTATTTTGCTTTTGTATTAGAACTAAGAACTGTGTTTGGCAAGACTTAAGGGGCAGCGAGGTGGCACAGTAGATAGAGCACCAACCCTGGAGTCAGGAGGACCTGAGTTCAAATCCGGCTCAGACAATAATTACCTGACTGTGTGACCTTGGGCAATTTACTTAACCCCACTGCCTAGCAAAAATAAACAAATAAACAAAAAAGGGCAAGCCCCTAAATCCTTCCTACATTAATAAGTGTACACACAATAATTTGAATAAAGAGCCCATTTCATTTCTTCTCAGCTGCAAATTGACACATTTTCTTACTTCCAATTCCTAGTCTAGCTGTAAGAACATCACCAGAATTAGCTTAAGTAGATGCAATTGGAACCCTAATCTGCTTTCCTTCCTGGATGTATAACCTTGGGCAAGTAATTTAACATCTCTGCTTTTATTTCATCATTTGTCAAATTGGGTGAATAATACTGGCATGGTCTACATCAGAGAGTTGTGTGGAATTAGCTTTTGAAAAATGGAAAGGACCCCACAGATACGAGTGAGACTCATTCCATTTCCTCCCCATGCACAAACTCTCACATAGCTTGAATGTGTTTGTTCCTTATCTTTATTTGTATAGATTGTATCACCAAGGGGTCCTGAAGTAGGTAGTCTTCCCTTCTCACTGCACCCAATGGCTCTGGATGGTTTGGTTTGGTTTTATGCTCCAGCCCAAGCCACTCGTGCTCCCTTTGGGTGACACACATACACATGCATGCCCTTCATCCATACCTATGTCAACTCTCATGCCAGAAGACATTGGAGAAATACTCAATAGGACTAATATTACTGCTAATTAATACAATTCTCTGATTATTTGCACTAACAGCTCTTTGTGGCCAATCCATGGAGGAGATCCTTCATGAATTACAATTTGAAGTGCAAATCCTTATAAAGTGACATTCTCCAGATTTTCCCATTTGTTGAAGATACTGGTTCTACTGCATTCAAAAGCTTATTGACACAGGATCTCCTCCAGGAGACAACTTAGGAGACTCACCTAGTCATTCCTATGGAAAAGACTAAATGAATGGAGATTGACTAGTGTTCAATTCATCACATGCTAATAGATGGGAAGCCTGTTATTTTCATCTTTCTATGTATATACACACCTACATATTTCTAGCTGTCTGTCTGTCTAGCTATATCCCTAACTCTAATTCTATTTTTTCATAGATGTTGCAGATGGACAATTAACTGGGTCCAGAGTTGTTTATAAAAATTATCATTAATAATAATAATAATAATAAATGGTTAAATTTATATTACTCTCAAAATGTAAAGAGCTCTATTTAGATATGCATACATATTCACATGTAAATAGCAACATATGTGTGCATACATCCACATATGTGAACCTATATATCTGTGCGTATAAAATCTCATCTGATTCACCAATCCTATGAGGTTTCATGCTTTTATCTTATAACGATCCCTATGTTACAGAAGAAAAAATTGATGTTGAGAGGTTAAGTGCCTCCCAGGGTCACACAGCTAACAATCCTATGAATAAGGATTCAAACATTCACTCCAAGTCCAGCACTCTAACCACCATATCACCAGTTCCATAGGAGTAGGCAATGAGACTCTTGGAAAAGTGCACAAAGCTTTCTGTGAAATTCCATGAAGCAAAAGTCATTTATTAAAACCATAATAATCTCAAAATGAGAACCAGTTTGGCATAGGAGTTGGTGAGCCAGACTTAATGCTCCACCCAAACCTAGGTTTACAACTGGAATCTAGCATATACTATCTATCTGACCATTAACAAGGTACTCATCTCAGTCCCTAAAGCAATTCCTTAAGATTGCAAGTAATAGAAGAGGAAGACCTGAGTTCAAATCCTACCTCTGAAACTTACTAGCTGTCTCAACCTGGACAAGAGTTAACTTTTCTTAGCTATAAGTTCCTCCTTTTTAAAAAATGAGGAATTTAAAATTGATCCAGATTTCTGAAAAGCAATTTGGGATTATGCCTCCGACATTATTGAAGGAGCCACCCTTTGACTTAGCAAAACTATTAAGAGGTCTATACCCCAAATAGGTCAAAGAGTACAAAGATTCATGGATATAAATATATTTAAAGCAGTGATTTTTCTGATGACAACTGAAAACTAAGTGCGTGCCCATTCCCAGAGAATAGCGAAACAAATTATGGCATATGAATTTAATGGAGTATTATTTTACCATAAAAATGATGAAGAGAATCGTTTCAGAGAAATCTGGAAAGATTTGTATGAACTGACTCAGAGTGAAAGGATCAAAATCAAGAGATGAATTCATGCAATGATAACATTGTAAAGACAAATGGGGAGTGTGGACTTAATATCCTCCAATATCTCTTCCAACACTAAATCTTTTTATACATCAGTGGAGTGAATTTCTACACTGGAAGTTTTTCAGTAAAATCACAGGCTTGTAATTCTCCTCCCCCCACCCTTGCCTAGTCTCTCAAAATTAATGTGGTTGTAAATCATGGAACACATGATCACAGAAAAACCACATTGTGGGAAACCCAAATGACAATGAATGTCATATGGATATAACTCATCTGTAGTATATTGCCCCAAATGAAATCCATGTAAAAAAGGGAATGCAAGTGGTCCTGAGTTCTCAGGGGCTATACTAGTTTAATTGAAACTCTGATAGGTCTGTCTTACTTGGCAAATCTCCCAGAAAAGTCTAGTGATCTGTGTCTATCACCTGAGGGCCAGGACAGCTTTGCCAATAGATACTCATCACCAGAATTTCTGTTGGCCAAAATGGCTTTTTGTTGTTTGATTTTTGGCTAAAGAAACTCATCAAACCAGCTTCTGAGGTGAAGAGGGGTTGGTGTATGCATTTCTGGGACCCAAAGGAGACATTGATTTGAATATGGAAGAAGACAGGCTCTGGAGAGTCATGGTCTGTAGGATCCAGATGGCCATTTAAGTCAATGCCCTATTTTTACAGATGAAGAAACTGAGATTCAAAGAGCAGAAAGGATTTATAAAGGTTAACTTGATATGTCAACAGCTGAGGTTTATAGGTTTATCCTTATAGTGAAGGTCCAATTCAAGTGATTTGGGCTTGAGTATTGACTCTGGCATTTATTTTATTATGATTATTTTAAAAGATCAAAGTAAAGGTATTTATTATAATGGCCATGCTGTTCCTTGATGCTGACACTCCATGTCCCAGGGTCTGGTGTTTTCACTGACTGTTCGCCTTTGCCAGGATTCCCTTCTGCCTCCTCATCTCTTGTTCCCAGTTCCCTGTCTACCTTTGAGTCCCAGTTAAAAAGTCCTACCTCCTCAATTCTCCTTCATCTTAATGCATTCCTTCTGAGTATTTCCCCTCTCTTTTGATTTCTCATATTTTTATACAAATTCTGGACATATTGAATATAGTTCTTTGAATATTGTTCTCTTTCACTAGAGCTAGGTGGCAAAGTGGAGTCAGGAGGACCTGAGTTCAAATCCAACCTCAGACACTTGACATTAGCTATGTGGCCTTGGCAAATCACTTAACCCTGATCACTTCGCATCCATGAACATATCCAGTCATCCTGCTTCATATCTGGCCTGAAGGAGAAAGTGAGGCAGGAGATTTCACATAGTTCCCACCTCACTCAAATCCACTTCACTTGCTTGTCGTGGCATCACCTCCCTGATGTCATGGTTGTCTTCAAGAACAAAGGACAAATGACAATAAGGGCTTCTACTGGACTGTGAGCTCCTTGAAGGAAATAACTGGTTTATTTATTTGTTTGGGGCCTTTTTTCTCAGAGTTTCCTCAGCATTTACCACATAGTAGGCACTTAATCAATACTTGTTGACTGACTATATGACCTTTGGGAATTTTCTCATGTGCAAAATGGGGACCGCCAAGGTCCAGCTTTGTATCTATGTTCCCAGGATGCTAGATACCTTCCATGTGCCTGTTGCTTTGCTGGACACTGAGGATCTCTTCCCTAAGAGAACTTATATTCTACAGTGATGAAAAACAGCATATATAATAATAAGTAAAACAAAACATAGATGAAATGAGTAGACAAGTATTTCAAGGTATTGAAGGCCACTGTAGATTCAGGGAATGAGGGAGCTTCTCTACCAGTACTTAGGGGGACCTTGCCTTGAGAAATCAATCACCTAGCTGCTCCAGTATGGTGGCTGCCTGTCTCCTCCTGTTGCTGTGAACCTCTTGGATTTGGCTTCCTCAGCATGTGCCCGCTGGCTTCTCCTACTTTGCTGAAATTATTATGGGGTAGGGGGAGGAAGGTGCATAGGATAAGGGATTGAGTGCCTTGATTTGGCCAGGGCTTCACCAACTGGGGAAATTGCTGCCCTTTTACCAGTGCCATTTAGCTCCTCTTTAAATGAGAAGGTTGGACCTCACACCCTATACCAAGATAAGAGCAAAATGGACACAGGATTTAGACATAAAAAACAATTATTATAAGCAAACTGGGAGATCAAGGAGTGATTTACCTGTCAGATCTATGGAAAGGGAAGCAGTTTATGTACAAGGAAGAGATGGAGAACGACACTAAAAACAAACTAGATAATTTTGATTACATTAAATTAAAAAGCTTTTGCACAAACAAAACCCACTGTAACCAAGATCAAAAGAAATGTAGTAAATTGGGAAAACAATTTTTACAACTAGTATTTCTCGCAAAGGACTCATTTCTAAAATATACAGAGAACTGAGTCAAATTTTTAAAAAGACAAAGTATTCCACAATTGACAAGTGGTCAAAGGATATGCAAAGGCAATTTATAGGAATCCATAGTCATATGAAAAATCACTCTAAATCACTACTTAGAGAAATGCAAATTAAAGCATCCCTGAGGTACCCACCTCACACTTCTCAGATTGGGCAATATGACCAGAAAGGACAATGATCAATGTTGGAAGGGATGTGGGAAATATGGGACACTAATACATTGTTGGTGGAGCTGTGAACTCATCCAACCTTTCTGGAGAGCTATTGGGAATTACACCCAAAGGGCAACAAAAATATGCATACCCTTTGATCCAGCAATACTACTACTACTGGGTCTATATTCTGAAGAGTTGATGAAAAAATGTAAAAATATCACTTATACAATAGTATTCATAGCAGCCCTGTTTGTGGTAGCAAAGAATTAGAATTTAAGTGAAGGTCCTTCAATTGGGGAATGGCTTAACAAACTGTGGTCTATGTATGTCATGGAACACTAGTGTTCTATTAGAAACCAGGAGGGATGGGAATTCAAGGAAGCCTGGAGGCATTTGCATGAACTGATGCTGAGTGAGATGAGCAGAACCAGAAGAACACTGTACACCCTAACAGCAACATGGGGGCGATGATCAACCTTGATGGACTCGCTCATTCCAAGAGTGCAACAATCAGGCATAATTTGGGGGTTTCTGTGACTGAGAATGCTATCTGTATACAGAGAAAGAACTGTGGAGTTTGAACAAAGATCAAAGACTATTACCTTGAAAAAATAAATGAAAGGTTTGGGTCCCATGATTTCAGAGGTATCATCTAGTGCTAACCTTTGCTTTTGGTTACAAACATATTGATAAAGATATGGGAAGAGAATAAATATTTATTAAGATCCGACTTTTTTTCTAGGTCTCAAAAACATTATCTAGTTGGGAGGCTTTTATTATTGTTTTTATTACTATTATCATCCCTATTTCACTGCTAAGAAAACTGAGGCAGATGGAGGTTAAGGGATTTGCTCAGGGGTTGCACAGCTAGGGAGTATCTTAGACTGGATTAGAACTAGGTCTTCTTGACTACAGGTCTGGAACTGTATCCACTGCACTGCCGCCCCCCCCCCCCCAGCACCTAATAAAAAAGCATATAAACTTGAACATAAGACAATGAGTCATAAAGACCCTAACTCTGACTCTGCCTTTATTGGGCAAATCATAGGCTTAGGAGTATTATCTGAGCTGAAAGGGAAGACCTTGTCCAGTCTGCTTCTTATAGATGGGAAAGAGCATAGGGGTCTTAGGAGTCATTTTCCAAATGAGGAAGATGAGTTCTAAGGAGGACACAGGACCGCAGGAACAGAAATTTAGAGATAGAGGCCATATAGTTCAACTCTCTCATTTTATAGCTGGAGAAACTGAGGCTTAGAAAGGTGAAATTATCTGTTCAAGTTCATAGGATTGTAGATGAGGTGCTATAAAAGACATTAGAAACTAGCTAGATTGACCTCTTCATTTCACAGTTGAAGAAACTTAGGTTTCCTCAAATAATAGGATTATAGAATCATATATTAAGAGTTGGAAGGGGGGCAGCTAGGTGGTGCAGTGAATAGAGCACCGGCCCTGGAGTCAGGAGGACCTGAGTTCAAATCTGACCTCAGACACTTGATAATTACCTAGCTGTGTGGCCTTGGGCAATCACTTAACCCCATTGCCTTGCAAAAAAACCCTAAAAAAAAAGAAACAAGGTACAGAAGGTTAAATGACTAGTTCAAATACCCCAGCATTTGAACTTTAATCTTCCAACTCCAAAGTCAGTGCCCTTTGCATTGTATGTCATTGCTTTTCTCCATTTCCTCATCAGTCAAATAAAGATAATGACACATGTCGTATTCAGCTTATCATAAAACATATAGAAACCTCAGAGCAGGATGGAAAAGTCCCAGTTATTATTCTAAATGATGGTCTATGTATCTTCTTGGCTTTCATGGTATTTGGGACCACAGCCCACTCCCTCTGGGAACCCTTCCAAGAACAGAGAAATTGAAACTAGAATTATAAGTGAAATGGTAGAGATGATATGATTGGAGGGTGGGAGTAGGTGCATGCTCTCATCAGTTCTCATAACAAATCTAGAAAAGGAAGGGATGGACAAGGAGGTAGAATATGGGAAGGAGAAACCATTCCTTAATCTCCCAAAGGATAAGTTAAATGTTCTTAAAGGATGAGGGATTTTCCCAAGGTCAGGGGAAGGTCTGGGGATAGACCTTAGGCCCACTGACTTTCCTGTCTCCCCAAGTATTTTTCTATACTTCCCTCATGCCCTCTCCCCATCAACTATATTATAAGATCACTTTAGCACATTCCCCCTGTGATTTCCAACCTCACATCTCAACTCTTTTTCACACATATTGAATTGCAGGTCCAGTATACATAGTAAACTCAGCATTGCCACAATTAAGCTCACTATCTTTCCCCCTAAACTCTCCCCCTTCCCAACTTATTATAAATAAAAATCTCATCCTCTTAGTCCCTAAATCTCATCAACTAATTGCCATTCTTGACTTCTCACTATCTCTCACCCTATTATTCAATCCGTTGTCAAGGCTTTTTGATTTTACCTCTGAAACGTTTCTCCAATATTCCTCCTTCCGTAATATTGCTACCACCCTGTCACAGGTCCTCATCACACTTTCATGATTGCCATGGCTGCTGGGCAGGTGGGCTGGCTGCTTGGTGCCTCTCTTTACTCTAATTCATCTACTCAACCACCAAAGGGATTTTCCTAAAGCACATTACCTTCTCCACTTCATCCATTTCAGTGGCGCCCTGTCACCTCCAAACCTTTATTGGGCATTCACAACCCTTCATAGCCTACCTAGCCTTCCCTTCATTCCTCTCTTATACTTTATTCCTCAAAACATAGTCTTTGATCCATTGGCACTGCCCTCCTGCTTATTTCATGAACAAGACCCTTCATATCTCTTGGCTCCAGGTCCCCTTGCCTGGAATCCTCTCTCTCCTCATCTCTCCCTTGTGGTTTTAATGACTTCTTTTAAACCCCAACCATAGCCGTATCTTCTACAGGAAGACCTTGCTCACTCTTCATTCTAGGGCTTTCCTTCTCAGACTCACTTCCTTTCCATCTTGTTTATGGCTTATTTGTATATGTTTGCTTGCTTGCCATCTCCTCCATTATATTGTGAGCTCCCTCAGGGCAGGAACTAGTTTTTGGGTCTCTTTTTGTACCTTGGATACTTAACATAGTTGCTCCCACATAATAGGACCTTAGTAAATGTTAACAGATTGACTTTGGAAAAGTCTTCCCATTTGGAAGCCTAGGGAGATTCTTAGAGCTGCAACATGAAGCTATTGGAATGAGGACTTGGCTTGGACTATTGAGTTTTCAGCATGGCGCTTGGGGTTGGCAATCATCCAACAGTATTTCAATGCCTTAAACACTAGGATATTAAGAACATATGAGAGTTGGATGGTTTTGGAAGGCATGTAAGATGGGTTCTAGACCCTTAGTCAACACAGTAGCAAAACCTCAAGCCTTGAAGACGATAGGGGAGGCTAATTTATAGGAAGCTTCTTTCCCAAGACATGCCTTTGACCCTAGCATGTGAGCTCTGAAACATGGCTGGGTTCATGATGAACTGGAGTCTGAAGCTTCACCATGATCCAAAGCAGCTGGGCTGGAAGCTGAACACAGCTGTAGAGACACACTGGGTCATTCGTGTGGAAATGAAAAAAATGCCACTAAATTATGACCCTGGCCATGGACTGTACCAGCTCTCTTCCAGGGATGTTTCTTTTTTTATCTTGGACATTTTGGGCCCTGTGGAACTTGGCAGGAGGAAAGTCTTAAACCAGATTGAAATTATTACCTTCACTGCTAAATAGCATTTTTTTAAGGAAGGGAAAGGGATTGATTTATTCAAACCATATTTGCTGAAAATTGAGAGCTGAAAAATTGTTTAAAGGTCAAGTCTTGTCTTTGATATTTAAAAGAAAAAAAAAACTGTTGAGCATCTAGTCCAACCTCGACATTTGATCCACACCCGCCATTGGGTCATCTTTTTTCCATCATAGTGATGATGAGATTCTCTTTGGGCAAAATAGAACCGCTGGCATGGAGAAAGGGGGGACCCTCCTTATGTGGGCAAAGGTTCCTTCAGAGCTCCTCTGTTGCCAGTAATGGACATGCCAGTACTGGACTGTAGGCTAGTGAATTTTGAACACTAGATTAGCATAAAATGGCAAAATGTGGGGAGGTTCAAGAAAATAAGGGTAGAGGCTGTATTACTATAAATTCTCATGAGTGAAAGTAAGGTATTAGCTCCCTTTCTTATCAAATCATAGGACTGCAGATTGTGCTGGAGGCAGATCGAATTGACTCAGGAGAGCCCAGTGTTCAATTTTTAGCATGGGAATTTACACCTCAGAAATCAGCAATGGGAAAAATGTGGGCTTGATTGATTGTTTTGTTGATTGTCTCAACTTAAGGAAGTAATGGAGCAAATATTAACCCTGCAGATTAAACTTTTGTATATTTGCCTTTTAGGGAGCTGGTTGTTAAACAATTACCAGCACACTTTAATCACTAAATGGGTATTGCATCAGTCAAACTGAGATCTGGAAAAGACCTTAGCTTGAAAAGGACACTGAATCTAGCCAGGGCCATCTCCAGTCATCCTGACTCAGCTCTGGTCCCTGAACTCAGATGTCTCTGAAGGAGAAAGTGAGGCTGGTGAACCAGCACAGACCCCTCACTCAAATCCAATTCACTTGCAGGTTATGGCATCCTCTCCTTCAGGTCATGATCCTCTTTGATGATGATAATGAGAACAACTTTCAGATCTAGAATGTTCTCCTGTTCTTATCTCTGCCTCTAGGAAGCTCCAGTCTCCTCAGGACTCACCTCCACTACCACCTTCTATGGGAGGCATTTTCTGAAATCATCATTATTAGTGTTGTGCCCCACCCACCCACTTTACTGTAGCCTGTGTATTTCACAACAATTTATTTATTTTCTGTTTGTTTTTGGCAAGGTTTGGGATTAAGTGACTTGCCAAAGGTCACACAGCTCACATAGCTCAGTAGTTATTAATTGTATGAGCATGGATTTGAACTCAGGTCTTCCTGACTCCAGGGCAGATGCTCTATCCACTGTGCCACCTGGTTGCTCCTATTTCATATTATTAAACCATGTTGTTTACTCCCAGGATACCCCTTGAGGGTAGCAAGAATATTTTTGTTTTGTCTTTCTATCCCCAGCATCTAGTATAGTTTTGTTGTTAATTCCTGTCCAATTTTTCATGACCTCATTTGGGGTTTTCTTTCTAGAGAGACTGGAGTAATTTGTCATTTCCTTCTCCAGATCATTTTACAGATGAGGAAGTTGAGCCAAACAGGGCTTAGTGACTTGTTCAGGGCCACAAGGCTAATATCTAACAGGTTGTTTGAACACAGGTCTTCCCAACCTTATGCCTAGTGCTCTATCCACCAGGTCACCTGTTATCAATGTGGCAGGTGCTCAATAAATGTATGTTGAGGGGTAGCTAGGTGGGGCAGTGGACAGGGAACCAGCCCTGGAGCTAGGAGGACCTGAATTCAAATTGGTTAGCTGTGTGATCTTGGGCAAGTCACTTAATCCCATTGTCTTGCAAAATCCAAAAAAAAAGTGTATTTATTTGAATTCAATTGAATGCAATTCCAGCATTGAGTACAGAATATTTCCATGACTAACTCCTCTTTCTCTAACTCAATTCCTAATCTCAATTTCTCTCTTACCCTCTATAGTCAAAAGATTGACACGTCCTATCTCTCCAACCTTTGGAAGCATCCACACCACCCTTTCTCCTCTGACACCTTCACCACTCCGCTGCACATCCTCATCATCTCACACTTGCACTATTAACAAAGCCTGTTGATGACTCTATCTACCTGAGATTTTCTACCACTCCAATCCATTTTCCACTGGGTCGAATTGTCCTTTCTACAATTCAGTTCTGATGATACCATTCCCCCAACTCAAACCTTCAGTAGCTCCCTATTACATTGAAAACCAAATATAAAACTCTGTTTGGTGTCCAAATCCCTTCATAAGCTCACCCCTTTCCAGATTGCTTGCACCTTACTTCCCACTAGGAATGCTATGTTACAGTGACACTGGCTTCCTGCATGTTGCTGGAATAAGACCTTCCATCTCTAGACATCTTCAATGAGCCTTTCAATTCTAGAGGAAATCTTTCTCAAAATTCCTTAATATAGTTATCTTTTCTCTACAGCCCTAATTTCTCCTGTATAAAAAAGCTTGTTTGTACCATTGTCTATATGTTGTCTAGTCCATTAAATAGTGATCTGACACCAAGGACTGGGCTTTTGGTTATAGTTTTTGTCATTATTTTGTATTTCCAGCCCTTAGTAAATTCCTGGCCCATAGTAGGAGCTTAATGGATGTTTATTGACTGACGTCCAAGATCTTTCCTTTCTTTCCTAAAACTCTTCACTGAGTCACAGGCTGCTCAGTAGGCAAAATTTTTGTACTTGAAGTTAGAAAAGCCCGAGTTCAAATCCAGCCTTAGACATTTATAAGGGTATGATCCTGGGCAAGTCATTGAACTGATTTTTGCTTTAGTTTTGAATTCTATAAAACAGATGTTTGTATAAGGCAGGAATTTTGTGAAGATAAAATGAACTAACAGACATTTAACAATTTGCAAACTCGAAAAAGCTATGTAAAGGCCAGTCATTACTGTCCTAATCAAGGGCTGCTGGAACTCCCATTACCCTTAGGATAAAAACCAACCAAACAAACCCAAACTCTTATTCTCTCCAGGATGAATGCACATTTCTTCCTCTCACAAATTCTCTGCTTCTTCCAAACAGCCTTGGACTTCCCCAAAGATTCTATTCCATTTTTCACCTTCATTTAGTTACACAGGCAAAAATGCACTTCCAATATCTCTTTGATCTTGGGGAATCCCTGTTTTCCATCAAAACTCAACTCCAATATATCCTCACCCCCTTTTTTTAGGTTTTTGCAAGGCAATGGGGTTAAGTGGCTTGCCCAAGGCCACACAGTAGGTAATTATTAAGTGTCTGAGGGCACATTTGAACTCAGGTCCTCCTGACTCCAGGGTCGGAGCTCTATCCACTGCGCCACCTAACTGCCCCTAAATGACCTTTTCTTATCTCCTGCTTTTGGGAGCTTCAGTTCCAAATTGCTACCTATTCTGTACATATCCCTTTTTAAACTAACTATGCATATGTTGTAACCTTCTGGCATAATGTTAATTCTTTGGAGTTCAAGACTGTTTCACTTTGCTCCTTGTATCTCAAAGGCCTGTCTCATAGGTTTCTCTAATCTAAAGCAGCAGACTTTATAAATAATGTTTATTGATTGACTGAATGATGAATAGGTATTGCCTATCTTCAATTCAGTTTAACAGAAATGCATTGTTTTAACATTTCCAGGTACTGTTAACTGTTGGGAATACAAAGAAATAGATAAAATAATTCTTGATCCATAGGAGTTTCCATTCTCTTAGGGGAAAACATTTATTATGTATTATTTTTATTATCTATTTTTCCTATTTTATTTTGATAATTTTAATTTTTGGATCTATTATATTTATTATATATTATTTGACTTGCCTACTCACTTGAATTGCTGCTCGTTTCCCCCTTTCTTTTCATTCCAGGTCTATGAGATATAAATTCAATTTTCTACCTCTCCTCAACTCCTCCTTTCTTGAAGTCCTCAATAACAAGCAGTCTTTTTCTTTTTTTAAAAAGTAGATTTTCATTGATTACATTTGCTAGATTTCCTGCTATATATTTCTCATCCATTCCTATAAACATGATTTTAAAAATAGAGCAAGAGAAAAAAATCAGTGAAATTGCTGTTACATGAAAGGCTCCACTTTGATGGGCTTCCCATTTTCAATGAGGCAGTAAGGGGAGGGATCTCCTTATTTCTCTTCTTTGGTCTCAAACTTGTTCTTTCTAATTTTACCACACTCATTTCATTTTTCAAACTCTTTGTAGCTGCAATCACTTCCATTCAATTGCTGCAGTCACTGAGTATATTGATTTACTACTTCTGCTTCCTTACTTTGTATCAATTCATGCAAGTCTTTCCAGGCTTCTCTGTATTCTTTAGTTTGCTGCTTCTTTCAGCGTGGTAACCCTGCATTAATTTATATATTTATTAATTTATATATCCATTATCCAATCAATGAGCATTGGTGTTGTTTTCCAATTGTTTTCCATCACAAAAATACTGCCATTAATATTTTGGCAACTAGTGGGGTAGTGTATAGAGTTTTAGACCTGAAGTCAAGATTTGGGAAAATCATTTAACCCTATTTGCCTCAATTTTCTCATCTGTAAAATAAGCTAGAGAAGGACTTGGCCAGCCATTCCGTATTTTTTTGCCAGGAAAATCCCAAATGTAGTCACAAAGAGACAAATACGAACAACAAAAATTGCATTTTTTTATATGTATTGGTGGTGATATTGATAGCGTACAGAATCTGGAGTCAGGAAGACTGACTTTCCTGAATTCAAACCTGGCCTCAGACACTTAGTAGTTGGGTATAATTTAAGCCTTTCTTTTTTGCAAGGCAAATGGGGTTAAGTGGCTTGCCCAAGGCCACCCAGATAGGTAATTATCAAATGTCTGAGATCGGATTTGAACCCAGGTACTCCTGACTCCAGGGTCAGTGCTTTATCCACTGCACCACCTAGCTGCCCCCATTTAAACCTTCTTGCCTCAATTTCCTCATCTGTAAAATGATCTGGAGAGGAAATGCCAAACTTCTCCATCATCTTTGTCAAGACAACCCCAAATGGAGTCAAGGAGAGTCTGATACAACTGAAATAATCCAACAGCGACAATAACAGCAAGATTTTTGCAGTTGAATCTATCCAAGTATTTTTTGTGCTTTGGTAGATAGACTTTCAAATATTTATGCATGTTGTACTTATCTTAATGGGATTTCCCTTTCTATTGTTGCCTCTCGGCTTTTGTTATTATGTAGAAATAATATTGGTTTTGTAGGTTAATTTTCAAGCCTTCAACTTTACTGAGGGTATTAATTGTATTAATTGTTTCTTTGGTGATTCTCCAGCATTTTCTAATTAAGCCATCAAGTCATCATGAAATAAAGATAGTTCCCTCTCCTCTTTGCCTGTATTTATGTTTTTAATTTCTGTCTTGTCTTATTGCTATTGCTAACACTTCTGGAACTATCAAATAATAGTGGGAAAAGGCACATCTGTATACAAGCAAAATCTACCTTCTCCAAGAGGCTTTTTCTGGTCTACTTCCCTCCCTCCCTTTGGTGTTTTCTACCTGAAATGATATTAGATTTATTCAATCCAAAGTTTGTACAAACATAGCTATAGGCATAGCATGTGAATCATTGGAATGTCACCTTCTTGAAGACAGAGACTATGTATTTGCCTCTCTTTATATTCCTGGACCTTTTTACAGTGACTGGCTTACTAGAAGCAATGAATAGATGCCTGTTGTTTGAGATGCTAAGTGACTGGAGAAGGTCACCTGGCCAGTATGTGTTGATGCCAAGACTTGAATCCAGGTCGTCCTAGCATGGAGGGCACTTCTCCAGGTACTATGCCATGCTATCTCTATGGACAAATAGCAAGAAGAACATTGCATGCACAGTCAAAGAGCCTGCTTTGGAATGCCAACACTTATTCTTTGTGTGACTTGGGACGAATCATTTGAAGTCATTTCAGCTTTGTGGACTTAGTTTCCTTCCCTATAAAAAATGAAGTTGGGACTAGATACCTCTAGAGTCCATTCTAGCACCAGAGTTATGATGCTTTGAAGTCAGTTATAGCTTCTTTCTTGCACTTTACTCATAAAATTCTCTCTCTCTCTCTCTCTCTCTCTCTCTCTCTCTCTCTCTCTCTCTCTCTCCCCCTCTGTCTGTCTCTTTCTCTCTCTCTGTGTCTCTCTCTGTCTTTGTCTCTGACTTTCTCTGTCTCCTTGTCTCCTCTGTCTCTGTCTCTCTGCCTCTTCTATCTGTCTCTCTTCTCTGTCTGTCTGTCTGTCTCTCTATCTCTCTGTGTCTGTCTGTCTCTGTCTCTCTGTGTCTCTGTCTGACTGTGTGTGTGTGTGTGTGTGTGTGTGTGTGTGTGTGTATGTTTCTCTCTGTGTCTCTCTATCTCTCTGGCTTTCTCTGTCTCCTTGTCTCCTCTTTATCTCTGTCTCTCTGCCTCTTCTATCTGTCTCTCTTCTCTGTCTCTGTCTCTATCTCTGTCTCTCTGTGTGTGTCTCTGTCTCTCTCTCTGTCTCTGTCTCTCTGTCTGTGTCTCTCTTCTCTGTCTCTGTCTCTATCTCTGTCTCTCTGTGTGTGTCTCTGTCTCTCTGTCTCTCTCTGTCTCTGTCTCTCTGTCTCTCTCTCCGTCTGTGTCTCTCTTCTCTGTCTCTGTCTCTATCTCTGTCTCTCTGTGTGTGTCTCTCTGTCTCTCTGCTCTGTCGCTGTCTGTCTCTCTTTTTCTGTTTCTCTGTCTTTCTGTCTCTGTCTTGCCTCTGTCTCTGTTACTTCCTCTCATTATTTCTTTATAGATTGATGGAGATCATCAGGGAAATGTATGAAATGGAAAGGAGGTGCAATGTTCCTGGAGTGGGAGGGAAACAATTAGCAATAGAGGGCAGAGGCTCGGCGCACAAACTGCACCTGTTTTTCCTCAATGTACTAGCACAGGTAGCAAACTCAAGGCCCTAAATCTGAGTGGGACAGAACTGCATTAAAGTAGAATTAGGAAATGTTGAGGAAGTCACTATGCAGCCCACAGGAATCCTTTTCCATGTGAGTTTGGCACAAGTATAAGGGACTTCCCGACGAAGACACAATTCAGGCTGGCATTGACTCTGCCATGTCAATTTTTCAGGGCCTGCCCAGAGCCTCAAAAGACTAAATGAACCAATAAGTACAGAGTCAGAATCTATGACAGTTTTCTATTCATTACACAAGGAATTGAGGAAGCCCTACAGCAGGTTTAGTGGACTGACTCCTGATGAAATTATTAGAAATTATTGTGGGGCAGGTTGGCGGCACAGTGGATAGAGCACCGACCTAGAGTCAAATCCAACTTTAGACACTTGATACCATGTAATCTGAACAAGTCACTTGACCTCCTTGCCTCACCAAAAAACAAACAAAAAATGTTTTTCAAGAAAAGATGGGGACCGCTAGATGGCATAGTGGGAAGCGCAGTGACTTAATTAAATCTAGTCTCAGATACTTGATAGCTACTAGCTCTGTGACCTTTGTGCAAATCATTTGGGCAAGTCCATTGTCCCCTCTCCACATACAAAAAATATACAGATGTTTATTGGTTGCCATGGGGAGAGGGGGAAGGAAGAGAAGGTAGTAGAAAAGCGTGGAAATCATAAATGTGCAAATAGATGAATGTTTAAACCTACCTATGCATGTAATTGGAAAAATTAAGATTTCAGTAAAAAATAAAAAAAGGATATATCGACAAGAGCACAAGGTAAGCAGGGTGGAGGGTGCACTTGAAGACACAGCAGTTCATAATAAGACAAGAATTAGTGTGAATTAGTTTTTCCTTAGGAGTTATTAGTAGGACCTCCTGCCAACTGGAAAGTCAAGCCAAGTCAACATGCATTTCATATTAAGCATGCACCAGGCAGAGAACTAGTACTAAAAAAGAAAGACAAAAAGTGTTGCTATTTTTAAGAAGTTTTTAGTCTATTCAGGGAGACAACCCTTAAAATAACTAAGGACATGAAACATTTTATATATGTAGATTATATATCACATATCAAATATATACATATATATCATAGTTATTAAATAATATATGTGTGTATTATAGAATATATATGAAATAATATATGTATACCACATAACATACATTAAATAATATACATATATCATATATGTAAAATAATATATAGGTATATTATATATGATGTATGTTAAATAATATATGTATATTATAGATCATATATTAAATAATATGTGTGTATATTACATATAATATATTAAATGATATATGTGTGCATTATATATCTTATATAGTAAATAATATATGTGTATTATATATTATATATTAAATAACATGTTTATATTATATATCATGTATATTAAATAATATATATATTATATAACATGCATATTAAATAAAATATATGTATATTATATATATTAAATACTATGTAGATGTATGGATATGTATATGTGTGCATGTGTGTGCATGTATGGCAGACTGTGGTCAGGATTTGAATAGAACCAAGGTGATTCACCAGTCTAGTGTTTAAAGCTTTATACTTGGAGTTTGAAAGATCTCAGCAGAAATCTCAAATCATGAGATTACTATTTAGGGTGGAGGGGATTTAGGAGTCATCCAGTCCAACAGCGAGAGATCATTTCATAGAGGAAAGCACCAAGAATTCATAGAACTCTTGAGAGGGCCCATATATTAAGTCCTTCTTAGAAATATTGTCTTCTGAATTCTCACTTTGAGGCAGGTGTTCTTATTCCTTTATTACAGTTGAGGAAACTGAGCCAGTCAGTGGTAGAGTGGCTTGTTTGCATCTGAGGATGAATTTGAACTCAGGCCTTCCTAACTTCAGGCCCAGTTGTCTATCCATTGTACTGACATCACTTCCCTGATGCCATGGTTTTCTTTGATAAGCAAGAACAAACATCAATCATCATCACTGCCTGCTGCGTATAGGACAAAATATGCCAGAGAAGCAAAATGGCTGGATTCAAACTCAGGACTAGATGTCAATTTTCCCTCAGTCATTTCCTCCCTATTTGGCCTTGAAAAAAATCAATGAACCTCCCTGAACCTCAGTTTCCTTCTGTGAAAAAATGAGAAAGTTGGACAAAATGGTATTTCGGTCCTTTTCATCTCTAGATCTATGACCCTACAAATGCCAATCATTATTAAAAAAGATGGGAGGTCGGGATTACAGGAAAGCAGCCAGTCTGCTTCAGTCCTTCGCCTGGGGCCCATCCTGAGCTCTAGGAAATTTACCCAGGGAGGGGAGGATAATTCAAAGGCAGTTGAATCCAACTTCAGGGAAGCCTCTCAATCAAGGACAGTCTGTTCCCTGACTTCAGCTGGGGATATCTACATTTTTCATCCATTTGAAGAAATAGCAGGGGGCTGCAGGCATCTGACCCACCAGGACTGGGACCGGGTCCTCAGACACTGACCATTTCCCTCCAGTTTCTACTATCATTGGACAAATAAAGTTAGTTCTGGGAAAGCATAGATGGCCTCTTCCCTCTTTATCTTTATTTATAGTTGGGAGAACTAAGATAGAAAAAGAGAGATTCAAATCCTCTGGGACATCTTTGGATTCTCTTGTTAGCCATTTGTGTTCCGTGGAACATTTCTGCTGTTTCTGTTGATTCCTTCTGTTTGTTGTTTGTTCTTTGTTCTCAAAGAAGACCATGACACCAGGGAGGTGATGCTCGTGACATGCGCATGAATTGGATCTGAGTGAGGGGGGGGAGTTGTACTAAGTCCCCAGCCTCACTTTCTCCTCCAGAGCCCTCTGGGTCCAGTGGCCAGATAGGAATTGGAATGACTGGAGATGGCCCTGGAAGTGAGGCAATCAGGGTTAATTGGTTTGATTTGAACTCAGGTCTTTCTGATTCCAGGGCTGGTGTTCAATCCATTGTGTCACCTAGCTGTCCCTTCTAGGAAGTCCTAGATGAGGGGATGGAGGTGAGGGGGCTGAGATTCAGGCTTTAACTGTTCTGGGAAACCAGCCCTCTTTGGAACTATTTCCCTAGAAACATCTAAATGGACACCAGCTGCTTTCAAATTGGTTTTTCCCTTTGCCATTTCAGCCTATGGCCTAAGGAACATAGAGCCAGGTGCTATGGAATATTGAAAGGCAAAGGAAGCCTGTGAAAAACAATGGGATTGCAGTCTGGGGGGAGGGGCAAAGTTCTCAAAGAAGATTCTCCTTATAAGGTTCAAAGCTCCTTGGTCCCCATC
This sequence comes from Macrotis lagotis, assembly GCF_037893015.1. Lineage (NCBI taxonomy): Eukaryota > Metazoa > Chordata > Mammalia > Peramelemorphia > Peramelidae > Macrotis > Macrotis lagotis. Next base: position 16,518,392 of record NC_133658.1, on the reverse strand, counting down.
TAAACTAGCAGGTTTCTGAACAAAACCAAATGTCCTGGCAATCAGCTCTAGGCAGGCAGAACATGACCCCCCCCTTCTCCAGTCCTTTTTGGGCATGGGCTGAGGCTCCACCAGCATTCCAGGAGGGTGACAACCAATGGGACCTTCTGTGAACCCTCTTGGCTTTGCCTGGGAGCATCCAGACCAAAGTTTTTCCTGAATCAGGAATCAGGAATCAGGAAATATCAGAGTAGCATACTGCTGCCTGAAAGGTCAGCCAGTTAGAAAATCACAGATTCTTGGAAGAGTCTTCCAGGAGTCATTTCATCCAACCTAGAACTGACCAGGAATTGCCTTTACAAGATCTCCAACAAAGGGTCCAGGTTATGAACCCATTGAAGACCTCCAGTGGTGGCGAAACCCAATACTTCCATGCAGCCCATTCAACTGTGGAGCAGCTTCAGGGATTTTTTTCCCCCTGAAATCCAACCTCAATGAATGTATTGGAAACTTCAAATGACTGCTCCTGGACCTCTCCCCTGGGATTAAACAATCTATTTAATATATCTTCCATGGGACAGTCTTCCAAATAGTTCATGACCACTATTAATAGATTATAATTTAACGGTCACTAGGTTACAAGCTCCTTGAGAGCAGAGACCATCTTTTGCAACTTTTTTTAGCCACAGTGCTTAATTTGGCACCCAGTAGGAATGAATGAATGAATGAATTTCCATATGTTGAATTAGACACTTGAAATTCAAAAAGAAAAACTAAAATAATCTCCACTCATTGGATGGTTGAACAAATGGATGATGGATGGGTGAGTGAATAAATGAATAAGTGAAACACTTCTTTTAGAACTGTGGTTACAGCCAATATCAAAACAAATCACTTCTCCAACAATCTCTGCCGAAAAAGTGTCAGAGTTCAAAGGGATCTCAGCATCTTGTCTAACTCAAGCTTGAATATAATGTGTCCACCAATCTCAGACTAGTGATCATCCAACTCTTTCTTGAAGGGGGACATCTCTTCTCTGTATCTCATTCCCCCATTGGATATCTTTAATACTGTCTTCCCCCCACATTCCAACATAGAGTTTAAATTGACTTCTCTCCAATGTTGCCAATTTTTGCTTCATGACTGCTTTCTGGGATGAAATACAATGAGATTGGTCCCTCTTTCATGAGACGGTCATTTAAATTCTTGAAATTAAGAGACCAGGGTTGGTATTTTTGGAATATCCTCAAGGTTAGCAAATTTTTATTCTTTTAAGATGGATCTAGGACTTTTTGTTTTTGTTTTTGTTTTCTTAGAAAACAGACACGAGACTGACATGGAGTAAATGGTCCCTGTTTGGGATAAAAACAGAAACTCTCTGAGATGGGCATTTTTCTGTTGTGGTTTATAACTTGACTCTGATGTCACTTGTAAAGGAAAAGTGAGCTCCAGATAGTTTATGGACAAATGCAATATTGCTGGAGGGATTGGAGGAGGAGAAAAGGATTATTATCCACATTTTAGAAATGAAGCTGAAGCTCAGTGAGGATAAAAGATTCATCTCCTTCAAAGTAATTATTGTCAGCATTGTACCTGCTTCAGACTCTATCTGGAGAGTCATTTAACCCCTTTGAGACTCAGTTTCCTTAGTAGTTAAATGGGGTGGGATAAAACTTAACCTCTAAGGGAAATTTCGACTCTAGATGTCTGATCCTGTGAATTGCTTTTGGTGATGTGGTAAATCAATGTTTGAAGAATTACAACTCTATCTGTCTGGACTCCATGATTTTGTCACACTGACTTTGATGGGGCATCACTCAAAACTTCTTTTAGGTTTCTCCCAAATAGGACACAAGAGGCTTCAGTTTCACCATGGCCATTGTCATCTTGGGCCAATACTATAGTATTGTCTTTCTTTATTCTCCCAAGAGTTGAGTTCCACCCCTTTCTCTCTTGGAATTCAATCACTATCTTGACCCCTGACCTCTCCCCTATTTACACTTTGTGATTTCTGTCTCATGAATCACTCTCCTTTCAGTCATCCAGGTATTTTGTTTTTGTTTTTGTTTTTACAAGGCAATGGGGTTAAGAGACTTGCACTAGGTCACACAGTGAAGCGACTATTAAGTGAGGTCAAATTTGAACTCAAATCCTCCTGACTCCATGACTGGTATTCTATCTACCATGCCACCTAGCTGACCCTCAGTTCAAGATTTTAAACTCATTCTTCCTCCCTCCTTAATCCAGTCTCAGCATCATCTCTACTATCTCTTTCCTTCTTTCCACTCACACAGTCACCTTTCTAACTTGAGTTCTCATCACCTCTTGCCTGGACTATTTCAATAGTCTTCTAATTGGCCTCCAGCTTCAAGTGTTTCCTTACAATAATCATTCCTCAACTTACCTAGCAAGGTTTTTTCCAAAGCACAGGTTAGACTATGCCTCTCCTCAATATATTCAAGAGACTCTCAGACACTTCCAGGATCAAATCTAAAGACCTGTCTGTGTCTAACGTTCTGAGCCGTGTGCAGTCTGTCGTCTGTCTCCATCTAATGTTTCCAGCATTTTTGACACATTATTCCCTTGTTATGTACACTATAATTTAGCTAAAATGATCTTATTGTTTCTCATGGGAGCAGTTAGGCAGAAAAGTAAATAGAAATGGTCTGGAGTCAGGAAAAGTCACTTTCCTGAGTTCAAATCTGGCCCCAGACACTTACTAGCTCTGTGGTTCTTAATTACTTAATTACTTAATAAGTTACTTAATCCTGTTTTCCTCAGTTTTCTTATCTGTAAAATGGACTGGGGAAGAAAATGGTAAACAGAATCTCCAGTATCGGTGCCAAGAAAAGCCCAAGTCATGAAGTCACGAAGAGTTGGACAGGACTGAAAAATGACTGACGGACAAAATCTATTCCCTCATAGGTGGCACTGGTTGCCTCTCTCCATTCCTTTGCATTCTCAATCCTCACATCCCCAGAACACATTCTTGACTCTCTTGTCTCCTTTAAGGTGAAGAACAAAACCCAATACCTACAGGAAGCCTTCTGCCTTCCTCTTAGTTACTGTCCTTCCCACAGTCAGTCAGTCAGTAAACATATATTAAACTCTTATTGTGTGCCTGACACTATCCGAAATGAGACACAAAAAATGCAAAACCCAATTCTTGCCCCAGGAAGCTCATGGTCTAATGGAGGAAAGAACATTGACAATGATGTACAAATATTTGGTATTAATTTGAAATAATCGGTAGAAGGAAGGCATGAGAATTGGGGGGGGGGGGTTGAGGAAAGGCTTCCTGTAGAAGGTGGGACTTGAAGGAAGCCAGAAGAGCCAGGAGATGGAGATGAGAAGTGAGAACATGGGACAGGAGTCAACCAGGATCTATGTTGTATGTGATCTATGGATACATATTCATACATTTATAAGTTAATATACTTTATGCACACATGAATGTCCATTTCCATGCATGGTATATATATATATATATATATATATATATATATATATATATATATATATATATATGTACAAGCTACATATAAATGCATATGTATTTAAATGTACATACAAACACACAAATACACATATATTTATCCTCTGATAGAATGGAAACTCCCTGAAAGTAGGAACTTTTGTTACTATACCTGGTGTGCTTAGTCCATAGTAGGTTGATTGATTAAATGACTTGATTGCATCTGGGGCCATCTCTCATTATCCTGCTCTATATTGTGCTAATGGTTTTTTTTAACTACATGGAGAAGAGAGGGAGACTGGTGACTTTTCACAATCCTTCATCACTTACATCCAATTCACTTGCAAGTCAAGATATCGCCTTCCTGATGTCATCGGTCCTCTTTGAGAATGAAGGACAAACAAAAAGTGACTTGGCTCCAGACTCATAGTAAATAATTTACGGAAGTAGAATTCCCATCCCATTTTCTCCCCTGGACTATCGTAATGAACATCTTCTATTGATTTCCTTGCCTCATCTGTCCTCTCTCCAATCTATCTTCCATTTTAGATGCAAAATAATTCTCCAAAACACAGATCTGACTGTAACTCCACTGCTCAACAAGCTTCAATGGTTCCCTTTTACCCTCCAAGCTCAAATATAAAATCCTTCATTTGGTATTTCAAGACCTTCAAAATCTGGTGCCTTCTCCATCTCTCCTCTGGCTTCCTTCAAGTCCCACCTTCTACAGGAAGCCTTTCCTCACCCCCCCCCCCCCCAATTCTCATGCCTTCCTTCTACTGATTATTTCAAATTAATCCTGAATATTTGTACATCATTGTCAATGCTCTTTCCTCCATTAGACCATGAGCTTCCTGGGGCAAGAATTGGGTTTTACATTTTTTTTTGTGTCTCATTTTGGATAGTGTCTGACACACAATAAGAGTTTAATATATGTTTACTGACTGACTGACTGAAGTGGGAAGGACAGTAACTAAGTGGATGAAGGAAGGCTTCCAGTAGATAATGAGTTTTGACCTTCTGTTTCTATTTTCCTTGCCTTTACCCATACTACCATTCACCTACACTACCTAGAATGCTCTCCCTCCTTACACCTGTCTCTTAGCTTCTTAATTTAATTTAAATGAGGCAATTTAAATGAGGTCTCCTTCAGTAGATTTTTAGTTCCTTGAGAAGTGTGCCTGTTTTTTATTTTTCTTGTATTTCTAGAGTTTAGCAAGGTGCTTCCTGTTTGCCTGCATAGTTGACTCTAAGCTCTGTGTCCTCCCTATCCCACTGCACACCCCAGAAACCTCCTCTTTGAGGGCCTTCTCTTTTCTTCTCTACTCTGATATGACATTCTCTGCTTGGATTGCTTCAAAATTGTGACCATCTGAGTCCATTCAGGGAGGTTCTAGATGTATCCAGGCTGGGGCACACATTTGTCCACCAGCCTCCTGCAATTAGATATGGGTAAGGTTCATTACACTGGATATTCACATTTTACCAAGCCTTCTCCAAGGAACTGCCCAACTCATCCCAGTTCCAGAATATATTGAGGTACATTTATAGTGACCACAGATGGATAGAATTTGGGACCTGGAGTCAGGAGATATAAGTTCAAAGCTAGCCTCAGACACTTGTGTTTGATTTTGGGTGAGTTACTTATCTTCTATCTCCCTCACTTTCTACATCTGTAAAATGAGTGTTATAATTGCACCTTCTAGGGTTGTTGCAAGGAGAAAATGAGGCAATATTTGTAAAATACTTTGTAAACTTTATACATCCTAGCTATCATATCATCACAACACTTCATCACTAATTCTCTATACTTCCTTTTTCCTTTAAGAGATCTTTTTGGATGTGGAAATAGATGAGAGGATCGGAGGGTTGTGAGGTCCTTTCACGTTGTGAGGTCCTTCCACTGTTGAAATAGATTCCAAGTCTCCTAGACAAGGACTGTCCTGCTGGTGACCAGGTGTGCTATCAGGTTACACTGGTCAGTTGGTAGAGCAAGGGAGTAAAGAATTCTTTCAAAATAACCTTAGAACCACAGAAATACAAATGGAAAAGAAAGAGACAATAAACTCAATTCCAAAAGACGTAAGAATTCTTAGGGCCAGAGACTTGAAGCTGAAAGCAATGGCATCCAGTCTTAAGCTGATTATTTTTTTAGGTTGGAAGTAGGAGTGGATGAGAAAATAGGTGTATTAGGGGGCCTTTCCCTTGTTGAAACAGTTACTAAAATTCTAGGAGAAGAATCTCTTGTTGGTGAGAAGGAAAGCTGCCCATTAAATCCCACTGGTCAGTTGGTAGAACGAGGGAGAGAAGGATTCTTCAAGGAAACATATCACAGAATCCGAGGATGCCAAATGGAAAAGCAGCAGATAATACACTGAGCATTTCCCAAAGATATAAGACTCCTTAGGGCCAGAGACTTGAAACTGAAAGCAATGACATTTAGACCTTAGATGACATAACTTGAAATACTTTAGAATCTAGAACCTAAAATAGAACCTGGAAAATCGGGGTTAAGATGGGGGAGACCTTCGAGATGCCTCATTTTACACTTGAGGAAAATAAAATAGTAGAGATGCCACGGTTTGACCAAGGTCAAACCAAGGTTTTTTAGTGACGAGAGGGTCCTCTTGGCATTCTCCAGCATTCTTTAATCCTGAATTATGCTCAAGCACTTATCACAGCAGGCCACTACAGTGTTCTAAGGGTTGTACAGGAGGAAAAAAAATAACAACCCAAACCAATAAATCAAAACTGAAGCTCCACTAAGTGCATACCATCGAAATTTGACCCCAAAGGACTGGAACCATTAACTTGAACCATTTCTCATGACCACTTTCCAAGTTTCTTGTCTGAGTCTCTCTCCACAACGGGTAGGACTCTTCAGTATTTGAATCTGCAGACTAAAAATAACAAGCCACCATTTTGGGATCTTGTCGAAAGGTTCCCTCCCTCGCCCTCGCATTTGTGAACTGCTCCGAGTGGATCAGCTCGCTGATGCTAGCCATGATCCGATTGCTTTTGACAAGAGTTAATTTAGCATCTGCAGAAATTGGACTTGTAAACCAGCGGATGCTTTTCACCCTGTTTCAGCTGGAGCTCCCAGATAGAAAGAAATCAACCATCCTGTCAAGAGTCTGGACGGTAGTGATGCTTGCTATAACACACACACACGTTGTCACAGTGAAGAATGAAGTATTTACTCATTGGGAAATATACTTATGGTGTTTTCTTTAAAGCTCAAATGGGTTGGAGCTTCCATTGATTTTTTTTTTCTGTTAACAGTTCACTGTACTTCCCTTTCATTTTGAATCCAGAAAATGAGTGCATAGTTATGAAGCATAATCAGATTATTTTTTCCAACAGAATACTTGTTAGTATAATCACATCCTAGCAACGGCAATTGTCCAGAGCAAGCTTGATGATTACTCCCAAAGCAAAATGAACTCTCTCTCCCTCTCCCTCTCCCTCTCCCTCTCCTTCTCTCTCTCTCTCTTCTCTCTCTCTCTCTCTCTCTCTCTCTCTCTCTCTCTCTCTCTCACACACACACACACACACACACACACACAGATTTAGCTGCAATGTTTGACGAGACCTTTCACAAACCTCAGCGCTAATGCTTGCTGAAGGAAGACCTGGGAGTGTTTAGGTTAAATAGCCACTAAAGCTAATAAAATAACTTGCCATTCTTTTCAAGGAGGCAGATTAATCTGCATTCATTAGAAAAGGCTTTCTTATACTCTGAAAGTGACTTTTCTTCTATAATATAAAACAGGATGGACCCCACATGGAACGGAAAACTCCTACTTTCAGGTTGTATTTCCAGGGAGTTTTGGTAATTTAAAAAAATGGTTAAAATATAGGTCTTTGATATTTCTATACGGGTCTTTGATCATAGCTTAGAAGGGATGGATATCTTGGATATCATTTCATCTCACACATTCAACTGATAGATGAGAAAAACGAAGGCCCAGAGTGGTTGATGTGACATGTCCAAGGTCACAAAGGTAGTAGAGACTGGATAAGAGGACCATCATTTTTGAGGTGGAATGGATCTTAAGACCTTGGAGTCCAACCACTTTCTTCATAGATAAAGAAAAATAAAACCCAAAGAGGAGGAGAGGGTATTCCATGTGGGAACCAACCAGACTGGGATCAGAAGGTCCAAGGCTGAAAGTAGGAAGGCACCTTAGGATCATCTGCTCTAAACCCTGAATGAAACTAAGGAAGGCACTAAAGCTGAGGAAAGGAAGTGACTTGACCAAAGTAATACAAATAAATTCAAACACAGATCCTCTGACTTCAAAGACAAGACTTTTGCCCATTGTCTAAACACTGCTTCTCCTAGAGTTTTTTGATTACACATTCCCCATGCTGATTCTGTATCCCAGATGCTGATGGACCTGCTACTGACAGAGAGCTTGAACAGCAAACCTAAGGAGCCTGGAGGAGAAGCATCCATCCTATTTGGCAGGCAAAGTTAAGAAGTACAACTTTGTAAAGGGATTTTATTCATCCCCTCCAAAGACTTACCAATTGGCATCACTAAGAAGAATGGGAGCCAGCAGAGGATGAAGCAGCCCACCACGATTCCCAGAGTTTTTGCTGCTTTTTTCTCTCTGGAAAACTTTAAAAGCCTCACAGAAAAGTGAGTCTTGTTCTTGGAGCTGGATCCAGAGGTGCTGGCAGAAGGAGCATTTTTTCGATGGATTCTGAGGGTCACCTGCTCGGAGTCTGACTTGTCTGTCTTCAGGCCATGCTTGAGGCCCTTGCTTTCTCTCTTGGCCACCACATACACTCTGCAATACATCACCAGGATGATGGCCAATGGAATGTAGAAGGACCCCAGAGCTGAGAAGAGCACGTAGCCTGGCTCCTCGGTGATCTGGCAGATGGTCTCATCCTCGGGGGGCTGTTCTTTCCAGCCAAAGAGAGGTCCAATGGAAATGGTCAGAGACAGAGCCCAGACACACATCAAGGCCAAGAGGCCTCTTTTCTGGGTCACAATTGTGGGGTAGCGCAGCGGGTAGCTGACCCCAATGTACCTGTCAATAGAGATGATGCACAGGCCCATGATGGAGGCCGTACAGCAAAGGACATCAACTGCTGCCCAGATGTTGCAGAAGATCCTGCCAAAGGCCCAGTAGCCCAGGATCTCCAAGATGGCAGAGAAGGGCAGCACTGTGGAAGTGAGTAGTAGGTCAGCCACGGCCAAGTTCACGATGTAGTAATGGGTGACAGACTGCAGGTGCCGGTGGCAGGCTACCGAAAGAATCACCAGGATGTTTCCCAGTACCCCAAAAAGGATGAGGCCCCCCAAGATGACACCCAGCAAAATGGCCTTGGAGATATTCACTGGCTCCTGGGCCTGGGTGCAGTTGGAGCTGTCTGAGGCATTCTCAGGGAGAAACACCATGGTCCCCCCTGCCCCCCCAGAAAGCACCTGGGCAAAATGTGAGTTCTCGTTCTGAAGAGTCAGGAAAGAGTTCTCTGGGGAGTGGGGGGCGTAGTCAGGTGATCAGTCAATCAGATGTTGAAGTCTCCTACAAGTGCAGGGGCTTGGCATGACAGAGAATTCCGACGAGATGGGCTGGCAGAAGCGATGCCAACTTGTCTTGGAAACCCACATGAGGCAGAGGAAACCAGAAGGCAGTTCAGGGAGGCATGGTCAAAACTGCAGGCCCCTCTGCCTCTGCCCCTGCACCCCTGGCCCCACCCAGATGAAGCCAGGCAGACAAGGGGCACTTGTTAGCCACAGCACCTCTGAAGTCCCAGAGCTGCTGCTTCTGAAGGGAGGCTTTAGCATGGGAAAGGCATTGAAAATTGGGAATGAGATTGGGGGGATTAAACTAAAGGAGATTCTGGGGTGATTCACTTTCCAACTCCCTGGGTGAAGGGAGGATTCAGTATCCCATGTAATAAAAAATCTTTTAATCAAAAGCCAGATAACCTCTACCTGGACTCCCAGTCCCCTCCAGTTCCCAAATGGCTAGACTTTTCAGACTCTAAAGCCTCAGGTCAAAATCAAGGTCACGTTCAAGGAGTGTGGTCAGCTTCTCAGTTCTGAGGAGTTCCCTCTCCCCAAGGTAGCAGGACTCCTGGGCTCATCTGGAGGGAAAAGGAGGGGGAGGAAGAGCCCCCCTAACCCGCACAGCCCCTCCTAGGACACTGCTCTCATGGCATGTCACCCATTCAAGGGCTGAATGAGCAAGAGATGGGGGAAAACCTGAAGAAGGGGTGGTTCCAGGGCTCAGCTCTGCTTCCCAAGGCTCCTGGAAAAGACCAGAGAAAAAAAAGGGAGGATAAGAGTGAAGGAGTGTAGGTTGTCGTTCCGGGAGAACACCACTCTTCCTGGGGAGTCTAGCCCTAGGTTTCTCTTAATTCTCTTCTTGAGACCCCCTAAATGTGGGAATTGTCCCCCCTCCCCTCCTGGGGTTCCACATCCCTGGCATACAGGCTTACTGACTGCTTTGCTCCTAGCTCCCTCCATCAGGAAGTCTGGATTAGCATTGAGTCAAGTCAGAGGACCCCAAACTATTCTTGAACTTCACCCCCACAGAAAAGAAAATGAAACCCTGACGGTCTCTGAGAAGTCACTGCTTGGGAAGTGGGTAACATGCTGAATCTGAAAGGAACCTACAGAGCAGCTGTTCCCTTATTTTCCAGAGAGGTAAACTGAGACCCAGAGAGGGGAAGCAGAGAAGGGAGGAGTTGAAGGTCACAGAGGACAAGTGAGCATGTGGCCCTGCCTCTCCTCTCTCCCAAACCAGCCCATTTGACCTCTAAAAGAAGCTACTACCCACTAAGGAGAGATTCTGCTAACAGGTGCCCCAACATTCAGCTCCTTAGAGAGGAAAACCTGGGGCTTGGCTAAGATGGAAAAGGGGGTCTGGCCTCCAGGGTAGAATCGGAGAAGCCTGAACCCCCAGTGGTAGGCAGCTTAGTCCTCTGGGGGGACCCATACCCCCTGAACCCACCAGGAGCTGCAGAGTCCCCAGGGGAGCCCAGGCAGATGCTGGGGTACCCAAGCCGGAGGAGTCTTTGGCTAGCATCTAGCTCAGGCTGGCACTAGGCTGGTATGGCAGTCTACACTGGTCTCGGCTGCTAAAGGCAACAGGGAGCCCCTCTCCCACCCCACCCCACCCCTTGCCTGTGCTGTGATGAGTGTTTGCAATTAGAGAGATGGGGGGCAGAGGGGGGCAGGATGGGGGTGGGCTTGAACTCTGAAGTGCCTGGGCATCCACCTGGAGAGTTTCTAAAGGCTGCTCCGGGGCCACTTGGGGTGGCAAAGCTTGGGGTGGGGATCGGGGGGGGGGGGAGTGATGGAGGGGGAGTCGGGAGACCTGAGTGCCAGGCCTCCCTTGGCCAGCTACTAGCTCCAAGATCTTGGGTAAACCATGGCAACTCTCTGCGCCTCTGTCTTCTTATCTGTGAAAGGGGCTGCCTGAGCTGGCTGAGCTGGCTGAGCTTTAAGGTCCCTTGCAGTTATGGGGGGGGGGATCCGAGAGCCCCATGCCCTCCTGGCTCATTTTCTCAAAGCTCTCTTCTCCTATTCGGTACAAACACAGCAGTGGTGGCTTGGGGGGGGGGGGTTGTTTATTTTTTGAAACACTTGTCTGCTAGGAACTAAGTTCAGGGAAAGTGGGTGTTGTGGGGGAAAGGAGAGGATTGTGTGTGGGTGTGAGGGAGACAGAGACAGAAATAGAGAGAGACGGGAAAATTGAGAGAGATAGAAAAAATAGAAAATTTTAGAGAGACAGAAAATTAGATATAGAGAAACGGAAACAAAAATAAATAATATAGAGAAACAGAGAGACATCAAGTGGAGAGATATGGTGACAGAGATGCAGAGACAGAAAGACAGAGACAGGAATAGAGAGACACAAAGATAGCTATAGAGGCAGAAGTAGAGGTAGGAACAGAGACAGACACAGGGACACAGAGACAGATACAGAAAGGTAGAGAGAGACAGGGACACAGAGGGACAGACAGGCAGAAAAGTTGATGTATGTATATATATCTTATTATATATTGATGAGAGAGAGAGAGAGAGGAAAATGGAGAGTCAGAAAAATAGAACTATAGAAAGAGAGGCAGAAAAATAAAGAGATATATATATAGAGAGAGATAGAGGGAATCAGGAAAATAAATATTATAGGGGCAGAAAGAGACAAAGGTAGAGTGATATAGAGAGACAGAGACAAGAGAGACACAGCAAGATAGCTGTAGAGACAAAAACAGACGCAGGAACAGAGACAGACACAAGGACACAGAGAGACAGAGAGACACAGAAACATAGAGAGACATAGAAAGGGAGAGAGAGAGAGAGACAGAGAGAGAAACAGAGACAGAGAGAGACAGACAGACAGAGAGAGAGAGAGAGAGAGAGAGAGAGAGAGAAAGGGAGAGAGAGAGAGAGACAGAGAGAGAAACAGAGACAGAGAGACAGAGAGAGACAGACAGAGAGAAAGAGAGAGAGAGAGAGAGAGAGAGAGAGAGAGAGAGAGAGAGAGAGAGATGCTGAGACTGATACTGAGACACAGGGATAGAGACACGGAAAGAAAGAGAAGCAGAGAGATATCAGTCAGAGAAAGGTGCAGAGACAGAAAAATGCAGAAAGCTAGAGAGATAAAGATAGACCGAGAGACACAGACCGACAGAGACACACAGAAAGATAGATCTAGAAAGTGAGAGAGAGGTTGCAGAGATAGAAACAGAGACACAGGGGCACAAAGCTAGAGAGCTAGAGATAGACCGAGAGAGGCAGAGACAAAGACAGAGACACAGAGACAGAGAAGGGGGGGGGGGCGCAGAAGCGGAGGGAGAAAAAGAAAGGGTGAAACTGCGGAGCCCCCCCACTTAACTGAGAATCAGAGGAGCTGGATTCGAATTCGCTCCGCCGGCTTCGTTCCGATTTGTGACCTTGGACCAAAGGCTTGTCCCCTGGGGCCTCAGTTTCCCTCCCGGACCCCGAGGACCCTCTCAGCGGGCCGGCCCGGGTCCCGCTAGGCTTTTCCTTCAGCTGCCTGCTGTCAGCCCGGAGCCGGCTTCGGCGCCAGCCTGGCCCTGACCCCGGCACGGGCTAGCGGTCGGCTCTGGGGTCCCCGGCGCCCCCCGGCCCCTGCCCACTCACCTGCCTGCGGCCCCGGCCCCGTGCAGCCGCCGCCGCCGCCGCCTCCCTGGGAGAAGCCGCCCCGCGCCGGGCAGCGCTGGCCCCCCGGCCGCCCCGAGCCGGGGCTCTGCCCGCTGCCAGGGGAGCCCGAGGGGAGACGCCGCCGGGCTGCGCGCGGCCCCCGAGGCTGCGGTCCGTGCCAGCCGCGCCGGGCTGCGCGCTGCCCCCGAGGCTGCGGTCCGTGCCAGCCGCGCCGGGCGCCCGCAACTTTGCTGCCCGCTGATGTAACAGGCGCTCCCCTCAGCGCCTCCCGTAATGTCCTGCCTTTACCGTATTCCTCTGCGGCAGGGGCCGGCGTGCGCCCCGTCCCCGCCTCTGCGGGGAGGTCCCCCCTTCTGCTCGCCCCCCTCGGGCCGCGGGAGGACAAGAGACTTCCCTTGGGGCAAGAACGAGAAGAAAAAGCCCTGGGCGCGGGCCGGTGCCCGGGGAAAGTGCAAGCAGCCAGAGGCTGCAGAGGGAAGCACAGCCCTAACCGCCGCCTGCATCCATCACACACAAGCACGGGCAGCAACACACACCTACAAGCACACCCGGGCAGAAACACACGCCTACAAGCACACCCGGGCAGAAACACACGCCTACAAACACACACATGCGGAAACACACGCCTACAAACACACACGTGCACACGTATTTGCATGCAAATACATAGGCACACAATACACATACAAAGAGCATGGTTGAAAGACCCAGTGAAAAGGGCACTGGCCTTGGAGACATGAGGCCAGGAGTGCGAATCCAGCCTCGGACACTTGCTACTCACTGCTGTGTGACCTTGGACAATCACGTCACCCTGACGGTCTCCCATGCAGGGCCTTCTCCAACTGTCCCGACGCCTATGGGATCCCAGGACCCAGAGGAGAAAGTAAGGCGGCTGACTTAGCCCAACTACCCCCCGGCCCTCACGCCAATCCACTTCATGCGCCTGGCATGGCATGGCCTCCCTGATGTCATGGTGTTCTTGGAGAGGGAAGGCCAAACATCATTCTAAGGATGCTGGCTCTTGGGCGAAGGTCGGCCCAGATTTGCTGTACTGGGCGGATGTGGCCAAAGCTGGCCGTTCCAGGTAACGCGGGTCCTGATTGACCTGGGGAGCTGATAGCCTGAGACAACAAGGCCAGTTGTATTGGGAGCCAAAGCTCATTTCTGAGCGGCTGTTTGGGGATCTTTGTAGGCCAGCTTTTAAAGACCAAATAAAATCAAGCGACATTGCACTCAGACTGTTTTCAGGAAGAAAAAAAAGGATTTTAGACAGGATTTATGAAGCGGAATCCGGCTCCGAGCCCTTCCAAGGACCCAAAGGCACTCTTCCAATCAGCATCTTTCAAAGTCCTAAACCCTGTTTTGAAAGTTCTTGTTATCTGATGGACAAGAGGTCTTTGAACCCTGGAGCTGATGGTGACATACGGCTTTTCTCTTGTTAACCCATGAAAACCCAAAGTATCAGGACTTGAAATGTCTTTTCTAGTACATTCCATGGACAGGATTTCTAACAAAGTCATGTTGCCAGAGGTTGTGGACTTTATATTTCCTTGTGGGCTGGGTGAATTCCTTCCACGCAGTTGTCACGGGCCAATTGAAGTGGAGAACCGAGACCACAGTTGCAGAGATAAACTGCTGGCTCACAATGGGAGAAAATAAAACTTGTTTTATAACAGTGCATTTGATATGGAGAGAAAGACTGAAGGAAAGAAAGGGGAAAAGAAAAGGAAACAAGTGTTTCTTAAAAACTCATAGCCCTCAAAAAAATATTTCATTTGATTCTCCAAGCAAATCTGGGAGGGAAGTGCTAATATGATTCCCATATAACAATTAGGGAAATTGAGACAGACAGGTTAAGTGACTTGCTCAGGGTCACACTAGTAAGTATTGGGCTGAATTTGAACTCAGGTCTTTCCCATCCAATCCACTTACTGTGCCAAAGGGGCTCTGTCACATATAAAGTATATGATTTTTGGGTAAGATGCTGACTGATGGAACTTAGCCTTTATTCTTGAAGAAAATCATGACATCAGGGAGGTGATGCCATGGCAAGAACTTGATGGGGGGGCTGTGCCAAATCATCAGCTTTGCTTTCTCTTCCGGAGCCATCTGGGTCCAGTGGCCAGTGAGGAATCAGGATGACTGGAGATGATGCCTGCACGGGACACTTATCTAAGGCCACACAGCTAGTAAGTATCAAGTGTCTCAGTTCCTTCTGACTCCCAGACCGATGCTCTATCCACTGTATTACCTAGTTGCTGCTGACGTAAAGTGGCTATCTTCTCCGATCTTAAAGTTTCTTCAACTTTAAGAAAGGGGTCTGGGGCAACGAGGTGGTGCAGTGGATAGAGCACCGGCCCTGGAGTCAGGAGGACCTGAGTTCAAATCCAGCCTCAGACACTTAATAATGACCTAGCTGTGTGGCCTTGGGCAAGCCACTTAACCCCATTGCCTTGAAAAAAAAATCTAAAACAAAGGGGGTCTGGATTTTACAGTCCCTAAGATCCCTCTTACTTCCAAGATCCCCATAACTAAAGTTTTCAAGTTTTTTTTTTTAGTTTTTGCAAGGCAGTGAGGTTAAGTGACTTGCTCATGATCACACGACTAGATAATTATTAAGTGTCTGAGGTCAAATTTGAACTTAGGATGTCCTGATTCCAGAACTAGGGCTCTATCCATTGCACCACCTAGATGCCCCCTCCAATTGTTCTTAAATATAATGAATGGATTAATGTGGTGGAAAGAGCACTGAATTTCTCTTCCAACTTTAATGAGTCCTGATTGATTAGCATCTGAATCTGACCCTTACTGTTATTGTGACCTGGGGTAAGCCACACTTTAGGGAACTCAGTTTCCTCAACTGTAAAAGGATGTGTTGGACTAATCAGAAGGGTCAAGGTAGTACAAGTGTTATGGCTTACAACAATCCTGAGTGGTCTTAAAATGAAAATTTTTACCAAAATAAATAAAATATAATAGAACCTAGGTAATAATACTATGTGATACTCTAAATCAATATACACAGCAAAGATTCTTTTTTTTTTTTTAGGTTTTAGCAAGGCCATGGGGTTAAGTGGCTTGCCCAAGGCCACACAGCTAGGTCATTATTAAGTGTCTGAGGCTGGATTTGAACTCAGGGACTCCTGACTCCAGGGCTGGTGCTCTATCCCCTGCACAAGATTCTGATGGATGTTTTCATTTTCTACTTGAGTTTGATACAACTGGATGAGGGGGTCTAAGAGGTCACTTTAAGCTCAAGATCTCTGACTGATCAATCAACTCATTAGCATGCATTTATTAGACACCAACTTTCTTCTAAGCACTATATTTGCTTCTGAAGATGCAAATACAACAAATGCTCCTAATATGGTTTTTGAATGATGTTGCTTGTCTTCTCAGAATTCTTCTATAGCTCAAAGGCCATGTTCTCCAGTCTGACATGCAGAGTTTCACATTCATCCTTATCTCACGCTGCTCTATATTTGATATCAAATGAGATTTTTCTCAGTCATTTAAAAATTATCCACAGATTCTCCCTCTCCGTGTCTTTGTTCTTGTCCATCCATGTCCTGAAGCAAAAACATCCTCTGTATATCTCTGTCTATTGGCCACTCACACTTCAAGGCTCAGCTCAGATGCTTCATCTTTCAGGAAATCTTCCCTGATTCATTCTTGCCTCGCTCCCTAAAGCTATTCCAAGCCACTGCTTCCTGGACATGCTCAATGAACCTCATTTCTAACCCTTCTACATTGACTATGCCTGCTCTAAAATGATGTTTTTAGAGTGATGTCTTATCTGCTCCACTAGGTGGCAAGCTTTTGGAGATCGAGCCAGGCCTGCTGTGCCTTTCAATCTCCTGAAAGCACTTAACAATAATGACTTGCATAGTCAGTGTTTCAATCACATTTATCAAATGGACGAAGAGCTGAGTGATCAGAAAGTCAGTTTAGAAGGTAAGTTCAGAGGAGTATTTAATTTAATTGCCTCCTTTGAGAGGTGAAGCAACTTGATCCAATAGAAATGAAATAAAGTCAAAAGAAACCCAGAGGAGAATTTCTTAATCATCAACACTTCTGTCCAATAAAGTGAAAGCCACTTGAGGGTAGCAGTTTTCAGTCTTTTTTTTTTAAATCATCAAAACCTCTATCAGTGCCATGAATAGAGTGAATGATTAATGGTTTTGAATGGCATTCAATTGAATTCCTTCTTGGCCAGTTTCTCATAATTACCCTAAGGATGATTTCGTGATCTTGGATTTCTTTTATCTTAGAGTAGGAAATTGGAGAATTTCCTTGAAAGAAAACTTTGGTGTTTTAAAGGGGAGTGGATAAGGCAAAGTCTGGAGAACAAAGCTTTTCACAAAAATATTGAACTTTAAGAGATGAGTTATGATCTATTTTTTTTTTTTTTTGCTTTTTGAAAGGCAATGGGGTTAAGTGACTTGGCAAAGGGCACATGGCTAGACACTAATTAAGTGTCTGACATTGAATTTGAACTCAGGTCAGGGCCAGTGCTCTATCACACCATCTAACTGCCCCAAAGTTATAATCTATTTTAAAGAAATTATTAACTCCTAATGTGCAAGAGGGAAAAAAAGTCACAATTTGCTTTACTTCATAAGAGTTTTTTTTGTTTAGGAAATGAATCATCTCCTAAAATATAAATTGTGCTAGTTACTTCAGCATAGCATAAACAATAAATGGATCCTATCCCTCAGAAAAACTTGTGAATGTGAATAATAATAAAAATAAAACAGTAATAATAACTGAACTATTATATCTTTATTTTGCAGACTGACATTCATAATCCACCGTAGCATAAAATTGAGATAAATTAGGAGTCATATGAGGAATGGGATAATTAAAAAGGCACCCAGAAGAATGTTTGCCCAAGCTTCTTTGGTTAATAAGTATGAAAGGCTGGCTTTGAACCAAAGTTTCAGTAATCCTAAATCCAGCACTTTTCTGACAACGCCACACTGCTGCCAAAGAGGCATTATTTCTTTTGCACCACCCGCTTTCTTTATCTGGATAACCTGTCTATGTCCTCCCCAAAATTTTTCATATGAGATAGTTGAGGCACAATAGTCTTACAGTTTTTTTAGTATTTAAGCAATGAAGTATGTAAGCTATTCCATCGAAATCCCTTGAATTTAGAAAATTATAATTATTCACCTCCCTTTCTGATTATACATTTACAAGGTGAAATCCTTTAGGCTACTTCTTGCCATATGATATTGACAACTGACAATATTCCTCCCTGGGATTGGCCATGAGCAACGTAAAATGGGAAGATGCAGGATTAAGTTTAATAATATATATTTAATATATATTAAGTTTAATATATATCTATTTATATATGTGTGTGCATAAGCATACCAATTTGTGTGTTTGTCTGTATGTATATATTAGGCTAACTAAATATGATAG
This sequence comes from Macrotis lagotis, assembly GCF_037893015.1. NCBI lineage: Eukaryota > Metazoa > Chordata > Mammalia > Peramelemorphia > Peramelidae > Macrotis > Macrotis lagotis. The sequence continues at coordinate 16,500,357 of NC_133658.1, read as the reverse complement.
ATATCTTTTGTAATTTATGAATTTCATTTTAGAAACTGAAAAATATTCTAAGAAAAGGTCCCTAGACTTCATTAGACTACCAAAGAGGTCCATGATATTAAAACAAACAAACAAACTGATAACAACTCCTAGCAATACTGGTATAACACTTTGGAGCACTATAGCATGGGTTCAAATATCACACTACCTATGAGATCTTGGGCAAGCTAATTTCCCCAGGTCTCAGTTTCCTAAGCTGTAAAATGAGTGGTTTGGACTAGATGACTTCTGAGGTCTTTGTTTGCTCTACATTTCAAATTTTAGGACCTGGTTTAAGATCTCAGGGCTGGTACTCAGTACTTTAGTAGCCCTCAGTCCTCAGCTACTAAATGATGTCCATGGCAACCAATAAAATAAGCCCTGAGAATGCAAGCTGGAAAAATCACATTCTACTTCAGCATCATTTTGAGTCCTCAGCTAATTTTAACTGCATTATTTTAAAACAATAAAGATATTTATCTGAGTGTTTCTAAATTTCGGATATATATATATATATATATATTTGATTAAAATATGGAAAAGTTGTTTTAAAAGAAGGGTTATAGGATCATAGATTAATAGATGAGAGAGAGAGAGACCTATTTGTGAGGGGCAGGAGGAAATTACACTAATTTTACACCCACTACAAAGAGCCTCTTATCTGTTTGATGACTGACTTTGAGAAAGAACTGCATTAGTTCCTCCTGCCTCCACCAAATCTCTCCCAGGTGTAGCAATTAGGATTTCTTTTAAAATGCTGAGCCTTTTCATTCATGCAACTGAGACCCTCACCCTGAGATTTCTCCTCCACCATGGTCCTTCTGGAGTATTTGGTCATATGTATTATCAACAGGAAAATCAGCTAAAATGTTTGTGGGTTTTTTATTAATTTATTAGTTTTTATTAGTTTATCATTTTTATCAATTACTATATCTTCTTATCTATTTATGCATCTATTTATTTATTTACTTGTATCTCTCTACTTATTCACTTATTTATTAATTTATGTATTTATTCATTTCTCCCTGTCTCTGTGTTTGTCTCTCTGTGTCTTTATGTCTCTATCTCTGTCTCTATATTGTCTCTGTGTCTCTGTCTGTCTGAATGTCTCTGTCTCTTTTTCTCTCTGAGAGTTCAATAGTATCTGTGCTTCATTTCCTCTACTTTTTGGAGCTGATTGTTTCAGTTATCTAACAAAGAAAAGTTTTCATTTTCCTTCTGATGGCTGAGGTGTATTATAACATAAATTTGCCAATGAACGAATGTTGAGAAACTACCGTAGCATGTAAATGGAAAAATAAACGAAAATGTCAATTAAAAAAAGAAGATATTTAAGATATAAGGATATAAGAGATAATGAAGCCATTCCTTGAATTTCTGTATCTTTGAGAAAGGATCAAGAACGTCATAACATGTGGCCTATTTCCCAGTTATTCACAGAATGGGACCACAGGACCACGGGACCACGGAACCCTGAGTTTGAATCCATGTTCAGTTATTCATTCACTGTGACCACAGTCAAGGTCGTTTTCCTCCTTTAGCCTCAGCAGCACTTGGACCTCAGGCTCACACTCTTTCCTAGGGGTTGTTGGAGGAAAACCTTTTTAAGTCTTAGACTTCATAGATGTGAACTATTATGCACTGAAATGATTATCTGAGATTATCTGAGAAAAGAGCAATGGCTTTGGAGTTACATGTCCTCTATTTGAATCCATACATCCATACTTTGCATGCAAGTGTCCTGCAACCATGTTATTTAACCTCTCTGGGCTTCAAATTCCTCTTCTGTAGAAGGAGGAGTATGAGACAGAGACCTTGAAGGTCTCTCCCATCTATTGATCTATGATCTTATACCCTTAAGTAAATAGTCACTTAGTCTCTGTAGGTCTCAGTTCCCTCATCTGCAAGGCAGGGAGATTAGAATTAAATGCCTCCTAAGAGGTGAAGATTCTGTGATCAAAACTATCAAAAATTTAATTCAAGAAATATTTCTCAAACTCTTGAAGTACAATAGTCCATAGCACTTAATGAATTGACTAAAGATGGGAAAGGTACCATTCCCATCACTGGCACACTTGGAAAGAATAAACAAACAACCAATGACCCAGTCCATGTTTTCAGGATAATTATTTTCTACTGTCTAAAAGACACTTAAGTCTATTTCAAGGAAAATGAGGAAGTTTGTGGTAACAGTGGAATGAATCAATAATTACTTCAAATAGGGGGTGCATGTGATCACCAGGTAGAGATGAGCTAACATCACCTTCTGAGCACGGGAAAAACAAGCCTGTATCAAAACCAGAGGTGAAAGAGGGACCATGAAGTTTAAGGAAGGACTAATGGTCCCATTTAGGTGGAACACAGAGTTTATGGGGAATATTATGGACTCAGACTGGAAAAGTGAACCCTAGAAAGAGAGGAATGGCAGAATGAGAATTCAGGAACAGGGAGTCATTGGAGATTTTTCTTTATTTTAATCGACATTTTCGTTTATTTTTCCAATTACATGCTATGGTAGCTTTTCAACATTCATTCATTGGCAAGTTTATGTTATAAATTTTTTCTACTACCCACCCTCCCTTCCCTCCTCCCTATCCATGGCAGTGAAGACTATGCAAAAATTGTACATGGACCTTTGTGCTTAATTTATTTACATATTAGTCATTTTGGGTAAGAAGAATTAGAACTAAGGTGAAAGAAAGAAAACCATGAGATAGGAAGAAAAAAACAAGAGAAGTGTTAAAAAAGTGAACATAATATACATTCAGATTTCATAGTATTGTTTTCTCTGAATGTGGATGGCGTTGTCCATAATAGGTCACTGGACATTTGTCAATGACAAGATCAGAACCTTGGCTCTCTGATCTTTCTCTTCAAATGGCTATAATAATCCTTGAACAATCTACTTCAGATGGTAGCTACAGAAAAAGTGCTGTGCAAACTAGGGATAGGTAGGTGATATAGGCAAGTCTGAGGCTGAACTTGGAGGCAGGGAGCCCTGAGTTTGAACCTAGCCTCACAACAATGACTTTGGACAGATTTCTTAACTTCTCTCAACCTCAGTTTCCCTATATGTTAACAGCAAAACAGGAATTTTTGAGGATCAAAGAATGTTAGTTGGTATTATTATTATTATTATTAAATTCGAAGGGTTAGGTGAAGATAGGAAGGACTCTTCCTCCATCAACATTCTCACTGAAACATTGCAGAAATCTAACAATACTGTAGTTCTTTCATTAAACCTACTTTGTAAATATTACTGAGAAAGCCATAGAATTTCCAGTTAAGAAACTCACCTGATATTCAGTTTATTGAAAACCAACAAATCATAAGCAGGAGGATGGAGAATGGGGTTTGTTCTTGAAAATCTCCAGGAAGGCTTAGTCCTTTAAGTAAGTCTCTTAGGGCTTAGAGACAAAACCAATAGCAACAAAATCTACTTGAAAATCTATTGATGCTAGGTGAATCCCAATTCTCTAGACGAGAAATTTGTTCTAATCCTTTTTCAGAGAAAGTGATTCATGAATTGTGCTTCAGGGAAGTGACTGGAAGGATAATATTTCTGCCCTTGGTATCTTTCACTTTCAGAGCTGTTTGTTGTCACTGGGTTCCACATCATCACTGGTTCTATTAGCAGGGACATCATGGAGGAAAGTCTTTTTCTTAGGTCAGGTTAATCAGTATCCAATCCAATTGCATTTGATATAATTGGAGCCAATCCCACATGATCCAGTCAAGTCCAATGTGATCCAACGTGGCAAACATTTATTAAACCTTTACTATGTGCTGGTATATAAAGAGAGGAGGTACAAGAATCCCTTACTTACAAGAAAATTACATTAAACTCAAGAGAAATAAAATGAGATCAGAGAGTAAAAGAACTGAAAGGGACATTAGAGGTCATCGAGCTCAATGCGCTCATTTTGGAGATGAGGGAACTGAGAGTTTCTGATGTTAAGTGATTTGCCTATGTTGCACAGCAAATAAATGGGTAAATTGGCATTCAAAATCACGTTGACTCCAAATTCATCACTCTTCAAGTATTTATGTGTGCTGGATTGAGTAGATGAGAGTACTAACAACTTGAAAGATGAAAGAATTCTTATGGGAGCTGACCTGAACCTTGAAGGAGATGAAGGATTCTAAGGGGAGAAAGTAAAGGTGGAGTGTACGGTGGGCCTAGAAGACAGCCTATGCAAAGGCAAAGAGGTGGACAATCAAATGATGATAAAATCAGGAGAAAAAGAAAATAAAGAGGAAAGAAGAATTTGTAAAGGGCCATTGTCAAATCAGCCTGGAAAGGTGAGTTGCCAGCATGAAATAAAGAATTTCCAAAGTTGATAATAATTCTAACTCTAAAGAAATCCATGTAATGTTATGTATGGCTGTTGCTATTTTCTGCCTCTGAAGCCCCTCTACTCCCACTGATGACTTGTCCCTGGAACCTTGATTTTGAGAAAGGGACCAGCCTAGCCAAGTTCTACTCTCTGGACTTCAGTCCTCCTTACCTCCCCTTTCCCTTTCTGCTCACCAGTACTTTGAGTCACTTTATATTATCATTATTAGCAGCTCCCAAAACACTATAGTCATGAGTTTTGTGAATTTATGGAAACAAAAGAGATTATAAAAGAAAGATAATTGCTAGGTCATAGATACTCAAAAATACACAAGGGTTGTATTTAAGAAATCTGAACTAAGTCATCTGTGAAGATTATGCAAAGAAACAATGGCAATGGCACAATGTACATGATGTAAAAGAATTAGCATCAACTGAATCCTTGCAACACATAACCTAGTATTTAGAATTATGCAACAGAAGCTACCAAAAGTGACCTGAAAAAAAATCTTGAACAATTCATCAATATCCTGCACTGGAACTCTACAGACAGCCTCGCTGACCAGGTCAATGACCAAATCATTGGTGGTGCTGGTGGAGGACATGAAAAGTTATTTTCGTCCTCATTGTTTCATTGGTTCCTGAATTGGAACGAAGGATGCTCCCATTATACAGAAAATGACCTTATATTCTAATATTTTGGTTCAAATATAACAAGAGTCATGAAGAAATTGCAGAACATTAAACATGAAAGAATAATAGCAGTGTATCTACTTGTTCTTTGACTGGTGCCATCTGAGCCCTATCATACAAGATGAGAAGAAGAATGGCTTTTGAACCACAGCTAGAATAAAAGATTCTGTGCTTAATGATTGAAATAGATTATTCAATGAAGTGTTGGAAATTGCAGTTTATCATTGCAAGTGGCACAAATTTAGCATGTAGCAGATACCTAGAAAGACATAAACAGGTGGCTATCATTATACATGAAAAGCTGAATATCCTGTATTAACCAACAGCTGGCTGATCTCCATACTACAAAATTTGCTTGGGAAATGAATAAATTATCTCTTTTGGAACAAGAGATTTCTAGTTCTCTACAATGGCTTGAATATATAAGCTTGATCCACAAAATTCCAAGAACAATATCTTTAAATAGATTTCATAATAGTGAGTACTCTTAATCACCAAACTATATTGAATGAAAAACGTTAAGAATAAATAAGAGTTGAAGAAAATTTTCAAGATCAGCTGTGACACTGGTGAGGTGCTTCCTTCAATGAAAACACATTCCAACTCTTCATACCTTAGTAAACTGTCTATGGAGTTTGCTTTCGTTGGAACAAAACAAATAATCACCACAAAAGCTGTTTTCATACCTTGCTTGGCTGATCCTTTATCATTACGATCCTTTGATAGCTCACATGCAACGTCTTTGAAGGTTGTAGGACCTTTTAAAACTTGTTTTGCTCTGCCTTGGTCTTTAAGAGTCAAGATAACCTTTGTGACACCTTAGGACTAGAGGAAGGGTTCAATAGATCAATGATTATAATGAGTAAGATGATGTTTATCCTTCATTCTTGAAGAAGACCAAGACATCAGAGGAAGTAATGCCATGAGAAGCACATGAATTGGATTTGAGTGAGGGGATGCTGTGTAAGTCACTAGTCTCATTTTCTCCTTCTAGCTCTGGGGGTTCAGTGGCCAGATAGGAATCAGGATGGCTGGAGATGGTCCTGGCTGTGAGAAAATCAAGTTAAGTGACATGTTCAAGGTCACACAATTAGTAAGTGTCAAATGCTTAAAGTTGGATTTGAACTCCTGTCCTCCTGACTCCAAGGTCAGTGTGCTATCCATTGAGTCACCTGTAGTTCATGAGTTAAGGGAACTCCTAAGTGAAGACACTCTCTATAGAACTACAGGGGGGCACCTTCTTTGCAACTTAGGATTTTTAGGAAATTAGAATACTGAGGGGTTGAGCAAGTAGCTTAGGCTCACTTGGGAGCAGCTAGGTGGTACAGCTGATAGAGCACTGGCCTTGGAGTCAGGAGGATGGAAGTTTGAAGCCAGCCTCAGACTACCTGGGAGACCTCGGGCAAGTCACTTAGCCCTGACGGCTTTGCATCCAGGGCTGTCTCCAGTTGTCCTGATTCCTATCTGGCCACTGGACCCATATAGTTCTGGAGGAGAAAGTGAGGCTGGTGCCTTAGCACAGCCCCCCTCACTCAAACCCAGTTCTTGTGCTTGAAATGACATCCCTTACTGATGTCACGGTCTTCTTCAAGAACTAAGGACAGATTCAGTCATAGGAGTCAGCTAGTACCATGGATAGATCTGGTTCTAGAAGTAAAGCATCTGTGCTCATCTATTGCTTCTCTGGATTCCAGCACGTATCTTGTGAAACAGTTCATTGACTTTCTCTGGGACTGGGCTTCTTTAGCTGGTAAATGAGAAGGTTGGAGGAGATAGCCTCTAAGGTCCCTTAGAGACTTAAAAATAATAGAAATGAAAAATCAGAAAGTACTTTATGTTGCACAATGCTTTAAATAGATCTCATTTGCACCTCACAATATTCCTCGGAGGGAGATGGGACAAGTTATTATCTTTTTGAATGGATAATCATATTGAGAACTAACGCTTGCAGTTGGAGATCATTTCATGGCTTTCAGAACTCTTTGACATGTATTATCTCATTTGCATGTATTATAAGTTTCTTTAAAGGAAAAAATGCCAAAGAAACATATGAGTTAATGATTGGTATTATACAGAAGACCTACAGGCTAGCACTAAAACTCCTCAGTCATTACCACTGTACTTTCTGTGTAGTTGCCAGTCTACTTATTACAATGGTTGTCTTTTTTTGCTAAAATTATTTTTTAACTGAAAAAAAAAATCCTTCTCTCTCTCATTAGCCTTTCCTCCTCAAATGAAAAAAGAAAGAAATAAAAAAAAACACTTGCAAAAATATGCATAATCAAGTGAAGAAAATATTTGCATTGTTAACATACCAAAAAATCTCATTCTACACCCTGAGTCTATCCCCTTTCTTTTGGGATGTGGGTAGCATGTTTCATGAAGAATAACCTGGAATTGGGGTTGGTCATTGAATTGACTAATTTTTTTTTCAATTTTCTAAATTGTTTTCCTTAATGTTGTTGCTATTTTATGAAGTGTTCTGTTTTTGCTCACTCTATTGTGTATCAGCTCATATATATATATATATATGTATATATATTCCCAAGTTTCTATGAAACTGTCTTCTTACTTCTTATAGCAAAAACGTATCTATTAATCCATGAACCAGAATTGGTTCAAAATTCCCCACATGATGATCACATCCTTATTTTCCAGTTTTTTGTCACCATAAGATGAACTCCTAAATATTTTATATTTATGGATCATTTTTCCTCTTTGATCTCATTTGAGTTTTAAACTCAATAGTGGCGTTGTATGCTCTAAAAATATGCATATTATTAGTAGACTTACTTTTAAATATTTCACTGCTAGAACAAATCACAACTACACCACCAAGGTGTCTACTTTCCCATAGTTCCTTCAACATTTGTTATAAGATGGCTTTCAAGAACTTTCCTCTAATCTAATACTATCAGTTGATTTACTGATTCACTGGAGTTATCTTACCTGGCTAAAATATAGGGCCATAAGATATTGTTAGTGAATTTAAGTAGGACAGGTGATTGATTTACTGACTTTATCTAGTCCAGACCTCTTTTTTCATCTAGTTCTTACATCCAAATGCATCAGTTGAGAAGTCCAAATGACATTTACCCTTAGTATTATTGACTTCATGTTACTTTTGCCAAACTTAGGCTTTAGTGAGTCTAAATGACTTATTCTAGAATCTAGATTTTCTATAAATTGCAAAAGACATTCAAGAAAAAAATGGTTATTAAACAGTATTATTTATTAGCTAATTTACTAATCCCTCTAGATATTTATAGAGGCAAAACAATGACAATCCCTCCCTGCTCTTAAGGAGGTGATATTTGATGGAAGAAGACAAGACACAGAAGGAAAATGAAAAGCAGTGGTTGGAACATGGGAGAGTAGTGGTCTGAGATAATAGTGGCTAAGTCCAGAGATAAGGGAGGTGAATGAAGACTATATCTGTCCTAATCATCCCCAGAATGGAAGTCCCAGGAGAAATTCACCAGTGGAAAAAGGAAATTTGAAAGACAGAGGGGTATTTTAGGATGAGAAGCCCCAGGGACAGAGGGATATACTAGAATGAGAAAACCCCAGATAAAGAGGTGAGAAGGCAGCTGAGAAATGGAGACAAGGCATGAGTCAAAAGCAGAACCAAGAGAGCCAAGGTCATGTTTTAACTAAACTTAACTTTTCATTCCCTCCTTTCCATTGCATTCATTGGTTAGCCTAGTTTTTTTGCATCTACAGTATCTTCATAAGTCTTTATTTAATCAAAGTGAACTGTGTCAATTAAACTTTCCGATAACATCAGAAAATTTCACTGTTATGAATAGTACTCTCCCATCTCCCCCAAAAACTACTATTAGCCCTGAAAAGATAACTGAGTTCTCCACATTGATTAGAAATCTAGAGCATCTTATTTTTATTCCTCTGAGCTTACTTCCCATTTATCCTGAAAATGGTTTGTTTGTACATATAAGTCATATTGTGAGCTCCTTGAAGACCATGCCTTTATTTTTCTTTGTGTCTTAGCTAGCACTTAGCACAGAACGTGCTCCATTTTTCTGTTGTTCAGTCATGTCTGACTCTTTGTGATTCTAGTTGGAATTTTCTTGGAGAAGATATTGGAGGGATTTCTTATATCCTTCATTAGAAAACTGTAGTCAACAGGGTTGTGACTTGCTCAGGGTCACATAGCTAGTGAGTGTCTGAGGTTGGATCTGAACTCACAAAGATGAGTCAACCAACCCTATGGTCTCTCCACTATGCCACCTAGCTGCCCTCCTGGGATACTATAGGATGATTCATGAAGGTTTGCTGACTTGATGACAAGTCTTCCCTGCCAACAAGCCTCCAGACCAGAAACCAGTCTATAGGATACTTAGTCTTCTTGTATGTGGCACTCCTACTCTAGCCCATACTTTCTAATTGGTGAGTGGGCAGGTCACCAAATAGACATGGCCTGCTATATTTCACAAGCCACAGCCAGGATTTCTCTCCCACTTTATCTGTCTTGTTCTCTGTTCTACTTTCATGTGTACCCCTCAAATCACTTGGCCCCCAAGACCTTGCCATGAGTGTGTTCATTGGAAAATGAAGAGATTAAAAAGAAAATATAGGAATCTAAAACATAACCTCTCTAGGAAAGATGGAGAATTTCCTTCACTCTAGTTTTGCAAGGAGTCACACACACACACACACACACACACACACACACACACACACACAAACATTTTCGAAATGGGAAGCTTCCCTACTGTGGTTTCACTGGCAACTCCAGTGCCCACATTGACACATTCACAGCTCTGTGAAAGGCCAAGGGGGGGAAGAACATTCTATCCCTTTCCTCCTGAAGTCTATGCTTGGCCTCTGGATCAATATGCCAACTTTCCAGCCAATCTCCTTTACCCAGCTACAGCCTTAGTAACTGCCCTAGGGAGGAAATTAATAGCATGAACTTGTTCATCTGTCAGTATCAGGAAAAAAATTCAGCCTTCAGCATTCCCTTTATACTCTCTTTAACCACTTTAATAATTTATCTTCTTATTCCTTTAATGTGATCCAGGGAAACCTAGTTAAAGAGATTGCAACTAGTCCAGTGGAATACAAAATACCAGAAGACAAGATGACCTGATTTTATCAACAGCAACAATTGCTTCCTGCACCCAGGGAAAGAACAGTTGCATTATAAGAAGAAAAGGAACTCATCAAATTCCAGAATCCCAGAGTCATGCAGTTTGTTAGTGGTCTTGTGATCTCATCCACACCTGAGGAGTGAAACCAGAATCTCAGGATCCCCGAGATATAAGAGACCTCAGAGATCATCATGCCCTGACCGTGAAGACTTTTCAAAATCCTCAGCAATTGGTCATCTAGCTTTGGGTTGAAGGCATCTCAAGTAAGGAGGGGGAAACCTATCATTGCCTAACACCACTCACTCTACTTTTGAATAGTTCAAATCATGGGAAGAGTTCCCCATATATTAAGCCTGGATTGGCCTCAGTGTTGATGTCTTCCATTCATTGCTTCTACTTCTGGTTTCTGGCAAAACAAGCCTAGTTTCTCTACCATCTGAAAGTTTTTCAAATCTGTGCAGATGAATAGTAAATACCCCTGAGTCTTCTTTTCTGCAGGCTTCTTCCATATTCCACCCTTTCACACACTATACTAACAAGAGCAGGTTGAGTTTGATTCAATTAAGGACAATCTACAAATTTGAGGCAGGAAATAAACTTTTAGGGAATCAAAGACTATAACTATTGTTAAAGAGACAGATAATGGAAGCCATTGACAGAAAGAAAAATACCTATTAATATTCTGCAGAATTTCAACTGGATGTTGATTGATCACACTGGACAATTAGTTCTTTGGCCCAGTTGATTGTGACTAAGGCAGGTCAGCCTACTTACTCTGAGTGTTAATGTTTTAGACTGAGATTGGGGTTGCTTTTCCCTATTCTGAATTACTCTTACTGGAATTTTGAGATTCATTTCTTCTTTTCCACAATCATCTAGGAATGAATCAAGGAATGACCCATACCTGGGATGTCATAGCTTTTTAGAAGTTTGCCTTCTCTACCCCAAGTCACATCATGTGACCCTTTGTCTTTTTGTCCACAACAAAAAGGAACCAGATTAATAAGTCATTGCATTAAGAAATATAGACTTATGTGGGCTAGTACAAATATACTAGTGAAATCAAAGTAAAATAAGTCCTAATGTGACACTGAGACCATCAAGTTTGAGATCAAGCTATCATCTTATAGCAATGCAGGGCAGCTACATGGTGCACCGGTCTTGGGGTCGGGAGGTCAGAAGATTGAATCCGGTCTCAGACGCTTGATACTCACAAGCTTGGGCAAGTCAATTTAACCCTGATTGCCTTGAATCCGGGTCATCTCCAGTCATCCTTAGCAGACCAATGGATTCAGATGACTGGAGGAGAAAGTGAGGTTAGTGACTTAGCACAGCAGCCCCTCACTCAAATCCAATTTATGTGCTTGCTGTGGCGTCAGCTTCCTGATGTCATGTTCATCTTTGAGAATGAAGGACAAACATCATCATCTTATAGCGATGTAATACTAGCTTTGTTTATAAAGTGAGCATCTGGGAGACGTAGAGGATAGAATGTTTAATTTGGAGTCAAGAAAAGCTATCTCAAATATATATTCAGTTGTGTGATCTTGGGCAAGTCACTAACCTTGGAAGGTAATGATAGCACCCACGACACTTGGTTTTTGTTAGAACCACTTCAACTAAATAATCATTTATTAATCACCTACTATGTGTCAGGGACTGGGGATGCAACATGCTTATCTGATTGGGGAGACACATGATGAAGGCAATTATGTACAAAGTAGATATTTGCAAGATGATTTGTAAGTTATCAGAGAAAGAAGGCACTATTATTCAAAGATCAAGAAAGACTTCTTATAAAAGATGGGATTTTAGCTGGTGCTTGAAGGAAATTAGGTAATCCAGGCAGCAGAGGTGGGGAAGGAGAACATTCCAGTAATGAGGGCTAGCTAATAAAAATACTACAGAGATGAAATAGCTAATAAAAAGAATAGCAAGGAAGGCATTACTGCTGAATCATAAAGTTTGTGACAGGAGGAATGACCAGACAGGTAAGAGAAGTACCAGGATAGACTAGTATCACAGAAGTTTAAAGAAAGGGAGAGTCATGGAGAAGAAGATGCTCAACAATGTAAAGAAAAAGAGATTGTAGAGAATTCAGAAAATACTAGAATTGAGAAAAGACTATTAGATTTTGTAGGTAAGAGATTTTGGAGGAGCCTTTTCAAGTGATAGTGAGGCCAGAAATCAGACTAAGGTATAAAGAAAATGAGAAGAAAATGGATTGCCGATGGTCTTAAGGAGTTTAGCTATGATAAGGAGAGATTGAAAATGAAAGGAAGTAGCAATGATTACACCAAATGAAATTTTAAAAATTTATGAATCTATCATTTATCTATCATCTTTTTATTTTTTTGTTTTGTTTTTAAAATTTATTTATTTATTTTGAATTTTACAATCCCCCCCTCAATTTTGCTTCCCTCCCCACCCCCCACAGAAGGTAGTCTGTTAATCTTTACATTGTTTCCATGGTAAACATAGATCTAAGTTGAATGTGATGGGAGAACAATCATATCCTTAAGGAAGAAAAATAAAGTATAGGAGATAGCAAAATTGCATAAGGTAACAGTTCCAAAAAAAATTAAAGGAAATTGTCTTTGGTCTTTGTTCAAACTCCATAGTTCTTTCTCTGGATACAGATGGTATTCTCCATTGCAGACAGCCCCAAATTGTTCCTGATTGTTACATTGATGGAATGAGGGAGTCCATCAAGGTTGATCATCCCTCCCATGTTACTCTTAGGGTGTACAGTGTTTTTCTGGTTCTTCTCATCTCTCTCAGCATCAGTTCATGCAAATCCTTCCAAGCTTCCCTGAATTCCCATCCTTCCTGGTTTCTAATTGAACAATAGTGTTCCATGACATACATATATGCCACAGTTTATTAAAACATTCCCCAAATGATGTACATTCACTCAATTTCCAATTCTTTGTCACCACAAACAGAGCTGCTATGAATATTTTTGAACAAGTGATGTTTTTACCCTTTTCATGTATTTATTTTTTGAAGATGGGATGGGGATCATGGATATACTTGTAGGCAGTAGAGAATCGGTCATTAGAAATGACAGATTGACTTCAGGGGTAGAGAGCTAAGATAATGGTTTGAAACTAGGAAACTCTTGGAACTTCTCCTGAAACAATTTTGAGTGAAGTCTCTACACACATCTTAAAGTTACAGGAAACCACAAAAGGAGTAACAAAACAACTTTTCAGCTATATAACTTGGAGAAACTTCTGGAAAAGGTCTGTTGTGTGGAGAAAAGGTGAGTTTAGCCCAGCATAGTTGGAAAGCTGGAAAGACATTAAGAGAATTTTAGCCTCTCTTGGCACAGCTCTGTCAGCCATGAGGTTCCCAATCCCAGCTCAGAAAGCAAGGTTTTGAGTCCTAGGAAGCTGATGCAGTGCTAGGCTACTGTTGTACAAGTAGCAAACCAGGAACATGGCAAACATCAGAGTGGAAAGCCAGGTACCTTAGTCTACAGCAAAAAAAAGCAAAAACTCCCCAAAAGCAAAGGGAAAAAACCCTTGAGACTATACACCCCATACCACCAGAACAGAGCTCAACTGACAAAATGGTCAGCAACCCCGCCACCCCCTCCCCCCCGTCCCCAAATGTCCTAGCCATTGACGGCTGTTATTTTCATAGCCGTCTGAGAAGAGGAAAGTAGTGAAAACAATACCCACATATGAAACCTCTAAGGGATTGAGGCATGGTTTTCAATTCCAAAATACCTCCTGGAAGAGTTAAAAAACAATTTTAAAAACCAAAGAAGAGAGAAGAAAAATGGAGAAAAGAAAGGAGAGTCATACAGAAGTATGAAAAATTAACTGAATATAAAAGTAAAATGAATTAGTTGGAAAATAAAATTAAGTAATTGGAAAAAGAAAGGGGAGAAAAGTAAACTAAAGAAAATAGAACCTCAAAAACTAGAATGTACAAATGGAAATGAATGTCACCAAGATTCCATCAAACAAAACAAAAAGACAAAAGAAATAGAAGAAAATGCAAAACATCTCTTAGGAAACTGACCAGGAGAGATTAATTTATGAATCATGTTATAACAGAAGGTCATGATCAGAAAAATAGCCTGCACAATAGCATGGAGTAAGTTATCATGGAAATATGCTCTAATATGTTAGACCAAGAAGATAAAGTAGACTTTTGAAAGAATCCATTGATCACTCCAAAAAGAGATCCCCAAATTAAAAACTTCAATTAATATTGAAGACAAATTTCAGAATTCTCAACTAAAAGAGAAAATACTGTAAACTGCCAAAAAGAAGCAAAAAGACCAGGGAGCCACAGGCAGGATCACACAGGATTTATCAGCTTCAACATTAAAGGATTAGAGGGTCTGGAATATGATATTCTGGAGGGCAAAGGAATTTGAATTGTAACCAATCAACTATCCTGCAAGAATATTCTTTCCGGGGAAAGGATGGATATTCAAAAAATACAGGACTTTCAAACTTACTTGATTAAAAAACACAGAACTGAACAAAAAATTTGATCTTCAAATACAAGATTCAAGAAATGTGTAAAAAGGTAAACAGAAGGGGGAATGTTAGTTACTTCTTGAGAACTCTATTTATCTTTGGACAATTGAAAGGACCATAATTAGTCAGAGGGTGTGGGTAAAACTGACTGTGTTGTGATCTTGTGATCAAACTTTTAGCTCTTGAGGGAGATATTCCTATTCGGTCAGTGGAAGGGAGGGTATTTTGAAAAAGGACATATATAGTTTGATCACATCAAATTCAACTCAAGGGTTGTATTTATTGGGATGTTGGAGGAATTGTTCTTGAAAAGAGGGTATGGATTTATATTGAATAGGATGTAAGGATATTTATGACTCTTGAGAACTATACTTCTATCAGGACATTTAAAAGGAATACATTTTTGACAGAGAGTATGAGTACAAAACAGGTATAAAACAAGACATAAAAAAGGATTATACTGAGAGAAGACATTGTGGGATAAATAACACTACAATGAAGGACAAAGAACCTATTTCGGTAAAAAGAACCAAGGGAACTAGTGAGCACTGAGTAAATCTTACTCTCAACAGATTTGGCTCAGTGAGGGAATAACATATATTCCCAAATGGGTTTAGAAATTTATCCTATCCTGCAGGGAGGTAGGGTGGAAGGGGGAAAAAAGGTGAGGATGATAAAATTAAAGGGATAAATCAAACTAAAGTTAAAGTTAAAGGAAAATAAAGTAAGGGAAAGGGGGAAAGGGAAAAGGGAAAAGAAAAGGGAAGATTGTTGATAGAAGGGTGAACAGATTGACAGATGCAGCAGTTAGAGGAAAACATTGTTGAGGAGGGAAAAGGGTAAAGGAGAGAGAGAGAAAAGTACAAAGAGGGAGAAGATAGGATGGAGGGAAATACAGAACTAATCATTTTAAATGTGAATTGAATGGCCTTTCCTGTAAAAGAGAAGCAGATAGAAGAGTAGATTAAAAACTAGAATCCTACAATATGTTGTTTACAAGAAACACATTTGAAGCAGAGAGGTACATGCAGGGTAAAGGTAAAAGACTGGACCAGAATGTACTATACTTCAGTTGGAATTTAAAAAAAAATTAAGGGTAGCAATTCTTTTTTTTTTTAGGTTTTTTGCAAGGCAAATGGGGTTAAGTGGCTTGCCCAACGCCACACAGCTAGGTAATTATTAAATGTCTGAGACCGGATTTGAACCCAGGTACTCCTGACTCCAGGGCCGGTGCTTTATCCACTACACCACCTAGCCAAAGGGTAGCAATTCTAATATCAGACATGCAAAAACAAAAATGGTTTAATTAAAAGGGATAAGGAAGGATTAAAAACATTATAAAACTAAGGGTATTACAACTGAAGTGGGGAGAAGAGCACATCATTGGAAATGAGCAAGGAGTGTATGAATTAATACATCGAAAGAGCTTTTGAAACTCAAAGCATTATATAAATGAAGATAATGGCGATTGTATAATAAAGATGACCATGTTTCAAGTATCAGAGAGTCTTATATAAAAAAATACAATGGCCTCAAGGCTTTAATTAGCATTAGCTTTTGCCTAATTGGTTTTCATCATTTTTAGGAAGATATCTTCTCTTAGAAATGAACTTAGAATTTATCTTTTTCTTTTTCTTTTCATAGCTCTATTTCAAGTTTTCCAGAATGGCTCAATGCATTTCATCAGTCTGGGGGGACAGTGATTCTCAGGTGGATAGAAGGGAAAACTCTTGGAAATCCAGCTGAGCAAAATATATAGGAGAGGCAGACACCTTAAGAGGTAATCAGGAGGTAAAGGCGAATTAAATCAGTTAGAGAAGTTCGAGTTTATAAGTCCAAGGAATCAAGAAACCTGCAAGTATTTGAGGAAGTCTCTTATAAAAGAGGTTTCCAATTGTTCTATTTGACTCCAAAGGGCAGATTTTTTCATCTTTCTTGTCCCCTCTGCAATGGGGATGATACAAACAGGACAATTTAGAGTTGATGTAAAGCAAAATGTTTGGAGATGAAAAGCTATCTCAAAGAGGGTGATATACTTTGGGAGGGAGTGGGTTTCTTGCGCACTTAAGTTTTTAATCAAGGGTTGGATGATCAGTGGTTAAATATGACATAGAGGAGAACCTTTCACCCTTCTTTTTCCATCTGTGGGTTTGACTCTGGATGTTTATGGTCTGGGCTTCTGAGATCCTTTCTAATTTAAAAATTCTATGATTCTGGATCAAGTCCAGAAATCTCAGCCAAGGAAGAAAAGTACTGATAGACTTTGGATTTTGCTTTTATAGATTTACGTGGTACCTAAGATTTTTAGAGAGAGGGAGCAAGACTGTTCAGCAATACCCAGAAGGTAGTATACAAATGGATGAGAGTGTAAACCACCTCTGCCCTTAGATCAGGATTTAAAACTTCCTCATTCCTATATGTATTTCTGACTAGTTAAAGGTACTCCTCCTGGATTACTGCCTTGTTGTGGTGATTTGCATAGCTCAATAACACTATGTACTATTTCATGTAGGGTCACCCAAGATAGACAAGCCATAGTGGAGAAGGCCATCCACTGGAGAAGGAAATGGAAAACCAGTCCAGTATCTTTGCCAAGAAAACCCAATGGACAGTAGAATACAAGCTTGGACAGACTCTGTGAGATAGTAGAAGAAAGAAGGATCATCCATGAGGTCATGAAGAGTCAGACAAGACTGAATAACTGAACAACAAAAGAGCCGGGTAGACATAGTGACACAAATGTTGAGTATAGTTAGAAAGAAAACAGAAGCTTGCAAATGAATCCTTCTCTTGATTGAGAACATAGCAGTTGGTAGGCACTTTATTGAATAAAGCTTCTGATTGGCTTGAGATCAATATATATCCTTTCAGACCGAGGCTATGTGGAAAGCAACAATTTTTATTTTGCTTAGTATAATTCCTGCAGTATGGTAGCGACTTAATCCATGATTGCTGTGTAAGAGACCAAAATCAACATTTTAGCTTTGTGTAGATTGACAAGCCTGGCTATTAACTACATTTCAAAACTTGATTGCATTCCTTGGGAAGGATGGAAATGCATTTTTGGTTCCTTTTAATTTTAAATGCATTTATAAAGATAGCACATGGCTCCCAGCCAGCCCACAGCATTTAATTTAATGAACTTTTTGTCCTTACAAAAACACTTGGTTGCAAAGTATATTAGATGAATTTTCATCAAAAATACCACAATTCATCTTTTTCTAAAGAACTAGGTTTTCATTTATTTTAACTGAAAGCAAGCATAATTTTTGGCATGTTGAAAAACTGACTCCTCTCTTTTTTTTATATAAGAACTATTGTGGTTTTTGTTCTCTGTCTTTGGAAAGTGAGAAAACCACAGCTTCTTCTCCGTCCAAACCATGTCCCACAAAATTGAACAATAGCTTTTAAGAAAAATTTAAAGTACAATATGACTTGATAATGAAAACCAAATTTATTTTGGGGGGGACCTTTCCCACAGTCCATTGTAGGCTCAGAATACTCTGAAAAATCACAGCTTTCTGATAGTACTTTCATGTCCCCAGGGCTCCATCTAAAATGGATTAAATGCACTAGGTCAGACTGGAGCATTTATTGAAAGGAAATGACTAATACTGAGGCTTAATGCTATTCTCTATGTCATTTCAGACGCAAACAACTGGACCTGTGCTGAGCAAGAAGTCAATGTGGACCCAGTATATATCATTAGAGACTGAACGGATCTTGTATCACAGGTGACAATGGAATGGGTTATATTTATTGAGAATTGCGGGACTGATAAAATAACAGCAATGATAATGATAATAACAGTCATAATAGCAACAATAATAAATAGTAATAAAAATATTTATATGGAATCAACTATTTGCCAGGTACTTTGCTAAGTAGTTTACATATATTATCTCATTTGATTTTGACAAGAATTCCAGAAGGTAGATGTTATTATCACCTCTATTATATAGAAGAGGAAACTGAGGCAAATGGCTTTAGTGACTTGTTCATCCAGCTAGTAGTTTGAAGTCATATTTGAACTCGGATCTTCTCAACTCCAAACTCAGACATCTATATCTGCCAGATCTATCTAACCCTTTAGCTAAAATTTGGATCTCAATGACTGTATATTTCAATGAAGTCAAAGAATATTAGAATCTTCCCTCTAAAGGTGGAAGGCAACTCAGAAGCCATTAATCCAACCCCAATTTTTATAGATGAGGGAGAAAGGGGAGGCACAAGGACATTAAAGGACTTTTCCAGGGTTCAATTCAATTCAATTCCACTGAACTAAATTCACAGAAATGCATTCAATTCAACAGGGATTTATTAAGCACACCTAACTATTCTCTAAAAACTTGTTTTGAATTTCTGTTTGTTCATTGAAAAAATGGAAATGGTATCAGGATCTATTTCCCAAGGTTATTTTGAAGAGCATCTGAAATAGCATGTGTAAAGTGCTTTGCAAACTTTGAAGAACAACAGAAGTGTTGTTGGTGCTGGTGCTGGTGCTGGTGCTGATGATGGTGCTGGTGCTGGTGATGATGATGATGGTGCTGGTGCTGGTGCTGGTGCTGGTGATGGTGATGATGATGGTGATGGTGTGATTGATTCATCATAGAGATCAGAATTAGAGAATCTCAGACTTGGAATCAATATCAGTAAATGATTTATAGCATTCTAATCTGCTAATTTAGTAACATTGTCCAAAAATGAATGGAGGTCGAAGGGGGGAGAGAGAAGGGGGAGAGAAAGAGAGACAGAAATACAGAGAGAGAGAGACAGAGGGATATAGACCAACAGAGACAGAGACAGACTGATAGAGACTGAGAGACAGTCAGAGAGAGACAGAGAGACAGAGTGACAGAGAGAGAGAGAAAGGGAGAGAGAAGGACACAGAGATAGATAGAGACAGAAAGACAGAGAGAGAGAGAGAGAGAGACAGAGAGAGAGAGACAGAGACAGAGACAAAGACAGAGACAGTAACAAAGACAGAGACAGAGAGAGAAGGAGGGGAGAAGAGGGGGAGAGAGAAAGGGGGGGGAGAAACATAGAATCAGAGAGAGAGACAGGGAGACAGACTGACAGACTGAGAGAATCAGAGAGAGACAGACAGAGACATAGAGAGATAGAGGGAGAGAGAGAGAGAGATGTGAAACTTATGGAGACTCAGAATAATATTGTAATGGAGGGGAAGATGTTAAATTTCCCTTAGTATTAATGGAATGAAATACATAAACCTGCCCCACCCTCCTATTCTAGTTCAAAGATTCCTTGAAATCATGGCTCTCAGATTAAGAAAGGGAAGGAAATGAAGCAACATTTATTAAGTACTTAGAGTTTGCTAGAATCTATTCTAAACACTTTACAAATATCATCTCACTTCATCCCCACAACAATGCTAAAAGAATGGCACTATCATTTTCCCTATTTTGCTATTGCAGAAACTGAGGCAGCCTGAGGCAGGTTAAGTGAGTTGCTCAGTGCCAGTCTGAAGTGGGATATGAATTCAGATCTTCCCGGCTCTAGGTTCAATGCCCTCTCTAGTGTGTCACCTTGCTACTTCGAGAACCTCTATTCTTGATATCAACCAACTAGTTCTTTGTATTTTCTATGATTTTTTTCAGGAGTCCAGGTTAGCTTCTGGCCTATGACTCTCATGCTCACCTCTGTTCCCTTTTTTTTAAAGGTTTTTGCAAGGCAATGGGGTTAAGTGGCTTGCCCAAGGCCACACAGCTAGGAAATTAAGTGTCTGAGGTCAGATTTGAACTCAGGTCCTCCTGACTCCAAGGCCAGTGCTCTATCCACTGTGCCACCTAGCCGCCCCTGTTCCCTTTTCTTTTAAATCCTTGACATTTTCCCTTCTTAAATCCCACAATGTGCCATCTGTTCATGATCTTTCAAGTATTATTGACAGTGGGAAAAGTCAATTTTTCCAGTAACTGAAGATCCTGTTCACCCGGGCTAGTTGATTTCAATTCTTCAAGGTTCATGGATCTTCTCATCCTGGATATTCTTTCTCCATTTTATATTTTTGTTGATATATTCTTTTTGAAATCTTTTCTGCTTGGCAAAATTAAAATACAAATTAAACTAAGAAGCTTCCTATCCGTTAGGGATTATTAGGGATTATCACTCTACCTAGGCATACTATGCAGCAGTTCCATCCCCAAATTGGATTATCCATTCCCCCCACTCTCCAAAACAACCATGTTGGTATTCTTCCCCAGACTGATTTCCTTCTGAATCTTGGTGCTTCCAATTCTGTTTTTATTGCAGTGTGCCATAGTTTTCTTCCCATCCCATCACTTCCCTCTTTTCTACATATCTTTAAAAAACCAAACTTGGAAGCTCATCGATTGGGTCGTTACTGCACAAATTATGATGTGGAAAGACTTATGAATTGATTCAGAGTGAAGCGACTAGAACCAGAAGAACAATTTATACAATGACAATATTGATGGAAAGATGAATTATGATTTTGAAAGACAAAGAATTGATCCCCTTGTTGACCAACTATAAATTTTGAAGGATGGATGATGAAGGATGTGAAGCCCTCCCCTCACTCCCAACGGAATGAAAATAGGACACGTGTAGACCAATGGAGACAACTTGTTTGACTTGACTATGCAAATTGATTAAAAAGGTTTCTTGGTTTTACTTTTCATGAGAAGGGGAGGAAAAACGGAATGGAAATGCATGTTTGCTAATTGAAAAAATATTAAAAATAAAATCTCAGACCCTCTTCTACCTGGAACCAAGATGATGAGTCCAAGAATACACAGGCTGCTGTTATTTCTGGCCATGTTGGGACTATTATTTGATGAGGTTAAACTTTAGTGTTTAAAATTTATTTAAGGCCATGGGTTAAGTGACTTGTCCAAGTTCACACAGTTAGGTAATTATGAAATGTCGGAGGTCAGATTTACAATCAGGTCCTCCTGACTCCAGGGCCAGTGCTCTATCCACTGTACCACCTAGCTGCCCTTGTTATTTGATTAGGTTAAGGGATATTGGACACAAACAAGGTTGTGACTTTTTTTGAACTATCCAAATGGGTAGAATGGGTATAGAAACAGAAGCCCATAAAGGAGATTGTGGGCAACTTAACGCAATGAGAATCAGACCCTGAGTCACTTCCTTCACCCATCCTGGCAGTGGACCAATACTGAGATGCTGGTTTTTGCAAACAAGAGACAGCTTTGCACGTTCATTAGACTGTACTTGGAAGTGAACTTTGCTGTACTGCATACTTCCTATTTCATAACTCAACTTCTTATCCTGAAGTTTTACTCTAGTACCAACATTCCCATACTGGAAGTACCATTGATCCCTATGAACCCTTCCTCTGATTGGATGACTCCATAAAGGGTGACCAAACCAGCTAGGCTTCATTCCTTTCCTTTCTCAGTGTCTTCTCCTCTTTCCCCCCATCATTTTAGTTTTCTTTTATTCCCCCCCCTCAGAATGTAGGTTCCTTGAGGCTACTTATAATTTTAGACCATTGGCTGGCACATGGTAAGTAGCTTGTTGGCTAACCGGCTGCTTTGTGAAGTGAAGGCAAAAGGAGGAGAAGGAAGAGGAGGAAAAGAAAGACATGAGGAAGGAGAGGAAAGAAAGACAGATGACAGAGATAAGACACAGGTGGATGGAGAATTATAACCCCCATCATTATTAAATTATGTCTCATAATTTGTTAGAAAAATTTCTCATCCATTTCTTCCAACTACTCAAGTGGTTTATAGTTTAGTTCAATGATAAAATTCCTTTTTGTTTATGTCTCAATGGGGAAAAAAAAAAGACTGGATTTGGAGATAGAGAACTGATGTTCAGATTCTGTCTTGTGTCTTCATTTTTGGTAAATCAATTAACCCCCTGGGTTCTAATTTCCTTATTTATAAAAGGACTGGACTGGCTTTTCCCTAGGATCTCTTCTAGTTCAAAATCTAAGCTTTCTCCTCAGATTTCCATTTATCTTGACCCAGGGTTTCTTCTCATACCTAGCTCCTGAATTTGCTCCCATTAACAAAGCTTCTAAATTGACAGTGCCTCTCCCATTCTCATGTGTCAGTCATGGGACTCATCCTGCCAAATGTTGGAGATAGCTTGAAAAACCCCCTTGCTTTAACATCTCTATTTCCTTCTTCTGTTGTCTAAACTCTAGACACTTATTTTGGGCAACTTGATGTGTTCATTCTCTGTATTAACTCTGTTCAGCCTCTTGCAAAGAGCAAGTTTCCTTTCTGTCACATGCTGGAAGTACCCTTTTTGGAGCCCTTTTAAAGAATTCCCTCCTCACGTTTCTGTTTTTAATTTCCTTATAATGTTTGTAGGGATCTTTCATTGGAAGACATGAGAGTATTGTGGAAAGAATCTTAGATTTGGAAACAGAGAATAGGTTTGAGACCTATTGCAACCCAGAGGAATTGTGGAAGTATTTACTCTGCTCAGACCTTAGTTTCTGAATATGAAAAATGAATAAGTTGGCTGAATTAATTTCTAAAAACCCAAGTCTAAAGCTGTGATCTCTGAATGACAAAGTGTTCCTTAAATTCTCCCACCTTTTGAATGATGAATGAATGTTAAAACATTTTAAAAATATTATGTTCCTTAGCTGATTGGTTGGTTCTTTTCCTTTGTTATTGAAGAAGACCAAAATGATATCATTATCATTAGAGGCAAATTAGTGTGTTTGATTAGGGCTAATCAGTTCAATATGAACTTGGGGTGCTCTATCACAGGTCGGGCACCAATAGGCCATGTGAACACTTGGGATGAGTTCTCTAAACATGTTTCCTTTGAGTTGCTTCCATTCTGATATGTACCAGGCAGCTAGGTGGTGCAGTGGATAGAATGGAAGACTAGAGTCTTGAAGACTCATCTTCCTGAGTTCAAATATGGCCTCAGGCATTTAGACTAGATGTGTCACCTTGGGCAAGTCACTTCTCCTTATCTATTTCCATTTTTCTCATCTATTAAAAAAGAGCTAGGGAAGGAAATACCAACTACCCCTGTATCTTTGCCAAGAAAACCCCGAATGGGGTCATAAACAGTCAAACGTGACTGAAAAGTGACTGAAAAACAACAAAGATGTAACAGATAGTATGCTTTTAGTTCAGCACTTATCACAGTGCATAGAAGACAGTAGGAGTTCAATAAATGTTTATTGACTGACTGATCCATTCTTCTAGGAAGGAGCCCAACCTTCAGCACTTGATAAATACCCAACAATCAGCTTCACATAGGCAATATTGGCCACTAGAAGGCTAAGAGGTGATTGGTCCTAGTCAGTACACAATAGAGATTAAAGTCGATTTGGAAGGTGGGGAGATTTGGCAGCGTCTTACTCTGGCATGACTCTTCATATTGAAGGCAAACTCAGCCTGGCATTTAAATACCTCTGCAATATGGCTCCCACTGATCTTTCCAGTCTATTTCTGATCCTTTGCTTAAGGGATCCCCTCTATCTAGAATGGGCTCCCTCCTTACCTCTAAACCATAAAATACCAGTTTCAAAGCAAATCTTGGGTCATTTCTTGTCACCTTCCACATGAGACTTTTACTGGTATCCTTCACCATGTTTACTTCATAGAAACATGGGTTTAGAAATGGAAAAAAACATCAGAGATAATAGAAAAACTGCATTTTTTTAGATGATTGACTGAGTCTCTAAGAGGTCCCAGTTCCAAGGTCACACTTGTAATCATGGGAAGAACTGGGATTTAAGGAACTTCTCAATCCTTTATTCCATTGTCAAATATAAATCCTTTGAGGTAAGGAATTGCTTCTTTTCTGTCTTTGTTTACAAAATCAAGTAGAGGGTTTGGAACAGAGTAGGTGCTTGAGAAAAAAAAATCACTGAATTGAATTGAGATCAGCATGACTCTTTTTGAATTTTTCATAAACATGGCTTTTAACTATTATTAGAAATTGGCCTAGCTCTTTCATAAACCACTTTCCATCACTCCTGTTGACTGAATGCACACATATACAGAGAAACAAAGATAGAGACAGAAAGACAGACACACAAACACACATACACATACACAAACCTGCCCCTATTTCATGTTCTCCCCCATACTGTCCTCTGAGAAGTCAAGAAAGGAATTTGATCCAAAACTGCATTTGGCCGCTTCTGTGGTTATAACCTAACAGATCCTCTCCAACTTATTCTCTCACGCCCTGAAGCCAATGTTGGCTATCAGGGCATTTCAAGTTATCCCAGGCTTCAAAGATGACTTATGAGAAATTGGCAGGAGGAGCAGTGGTATCAAAAGTAGAGAAGTTAAAAGGGTTGAAACTAGGCCAAGTTCAAGAGAAAATAATTACTTTCATTTTAGATAAATGGAAACTGACTCTCATATCATAAATTCAAAATAGATATTGATAAATAGAAATAGGAAAAATAGCTATAGACAGATAGATGTTTGTTAGATACAAAAATAAACATCGACAGAAAAATAAATATAGATAGAAATATATTATTAAATAAATAGAAATGTACATAGAGATAGAAAAATACAGAAAATTATTAGACAAAGCAATCATTAAACACTTATTATTTATCTGGCCCTGTAATAAGCAGTGAAAATGGATAAAAAGGAAGCAAGGTAGTCCCTGCCTTCAGGGAGCTTACATTCTACTGGAGGAATGTAACAAATAAAATACAGATGGAAAAGATAGGCAAGCATCCTTTTTTTCTTAGCTTGCTTAGGTCAACATGTATTTAAGGACACTAGATTCAATGGGAGCTAGGAGTCTCGAGTTCTATTTTCTACTGACTTTATCATTGTCTTACTGTGTTGCATTAGTCAGGTCTGTCCTACCTTACTTTTTAAAGTTTTATTGAAACATTATATTTTGATTTACCATTTTAGTGAGAGCTCTGTGGTAGCTCAGCTTCATTTACTAAAGTATTTAATAAACTTATAGGGGATCATATAAAATCTCACTGCAGGACATATTTTGGAAAGCCCTAAGGGAAATCATTAAATTTCTGTATTCATCAATTTCCTCAACTATAAAAAAAAAAGGAACACCAGGTGGAGATCCTCTCCAGCTCTAATTCCATGCATTGGCCTGCCCTGTTTTAATATAAATAAGGAAGCATTAGAAATGTCAGAGTTTCATGTCTTTTGTGTTCCAATAAGATTGATCTCCTTGATTTTCTGAGTTCAATGTACTATCCCCCTCTTCTGTTTTTCTTTTTTTTTGTTTTCTTAAGCTACCTCTTTTTTTTTTTATTCTTGGAATGGTTGTCCATTCTCACCTCTGCTAATCAGAATCTTTCCTCCAAGTCCAGCTCATGTAACATTTTTTTCCATAAAGTCTTCTTGTAGAAGACTCCCTAGTATCAAATTAGTTACATTTACTTACATCTAATATGGCATGCCCTCATCAGAGAGGGTGCTATGGGCAAGGCAGAAAGGAAGCAGCTCAAAGAAAATGTAAGATACGTAAGTTTAGAGTAACCATCCCAGATATTCAAAGGGACTATTGTACTCATCTTGTAGTAGAATATTTTGAGTTTGTGTCTGTCTGAACAGCTATAGGCTGACCTACTGTAATTTGGCTTAGTGATATCATTTTGATCATCTTTGATAATGAAAGACAAAAACAACTAATATTTATTTAACTGTGTATGTTGTATTTCTCGTGTGTGTGTGTATATATATACATATACATACATACATACATATATACATACATACATATATATATATACATATACATATATACTCCTCGAGGTCAGGGTCAATTTTAAATCCATTTTATTTCATTTAAAAAGTATTTATTAAGCACCATGTGTAAACTGTTGGGAAGCATGGACAAAATGCCTTGTTCTTTGTACTTGAAGCAAAGTGCCTTGTATCTAGTAGCATTTAATAAGTGTTTGTTGAATTGAGTTGTCTGAATCTGTAAGATACCAATTCCAGACAAATATGAACTCCTGTGGTAAAACAAAACTTGCTCAAGTGATTTCAAATTTAGGGAGGCAGGTAGGTGATAGGGTGAATAGGATCAGAGTCAGGAAGAAGAGCTCAAATTCAGCATTAGACATTAGTTGGGTGAGCCTAGGCAAGTTACTTGAGCTCTCACAGCCCTAGATTCCTCCTGTGCAAAATGAGAAGGTGGTGTCTGATGGTCTGTGAGTTATATTCAAACTTTAAAACTGTCCTCTGGAATTCTAGAAAGAAATTCAACTTGGTTTAAAATGACCAGAGTGTCCTTATGCTGAGTGTTCCTAAACTTCTACAAATTTGTTAAATTACATCTGGTAACAGATAATATATGACATCAGGTAGAGGGACATTTGGGAGGGAATGTTCCCTAAGGAAAAATAAAAGTGTTTCGAGGTACCAAGGGTCATTCTATGGAAGGATTTCCTGTTATGTGAACAAGATTGGATTTGATGAGTTCAATTTGTTCCCACTCATTTTTATAGCAGGTTGTCAAAGAAGAATAGGATTTATTGAAACGTATGTTCAGAGGAGTAAATGTGATGGAAAATCTTAAATTTTCTACTTTTTATCATAAAGATTCATTGGAAAATGGACACACTTGAGTGGAGCTCTCTCAAACTAACCTCCTATGGATTCTTCAGGCAGGAACACTGATGGCTAAAATTGTGTTCTGTATTTGATACATGCATTTCCTCTTTTTGGTTGCTATTAGCTTGCTACTAGTTTGATTGCTACTTAGGCAAGATGTGTTCCAGTTCCTTCTTTCTAAAATGAGAGAAAAGTTTTGGGGAAAAGATTCACAAGGAGTCCTACAACTTGGTAAATGTGTTATAGTTGCCTGTAGGTTAGAATGTTAATGCAAGGGAGTAACATAAGGTCTCTGCCATCTCTAAATTCTATGCTTCTGGTATATTGGAAGTGAAACCATAATCAATCTACTTATATCATGAAATATATCTCACTCTCTGAGAGATAGGGTTTTTGAACTGAAGGGGTGGGAAGGCAGAAACTTCAGCTAAAAGCTTAACAAGGCCCCTAACTGATCTCCCACTTTCTAGTTGTCTTCAGGAAATAGAAAAAAAAGGAATCTGGAATCTCAGTTCAGATGTTTTATATGTTCTCACTACAGAATTGAATTTGATGGCTGAATGAAGAACAAGAAAGCCATGAAAGAAAACCTTGACTCTTATGTCCTAGGAAGGTCCAGATGTTTCCAAGTGTCGTTCCCCAAGTTTCTGTTTCTTTGTATGAAACATTCTTTGTGATGCTGGTAGACTCATAGCTAGGAATGTCTGTGGATCAGGAAAAGGACTAAAATTATAATCAGGGTAAATTGTATGGTCTAAATAAGCATGAATTGTACCATTGATCCAGCGAGGAAGGGAGAAATGAGATGGGGGAGGATGGGTAGAAGAGAAGCTTATTCAACTTGCCATGTGCTACCTTGTAACTAATTATATTACCTGGTAATATTTTCTCTAAATTTGGATTTATGAGACAAAATGCCAGTCCCAGGGGACCAAGTCTTTGGGCTTTATTTAAATCTTCTGGAGGTCTGGACATTAGTATTAAGGAGACGAGAGGGCATGACCATCATCATCACTAACATCACTTCTCTCCTCCTCATGATTATTATGGTGGAAAGGGGATGAATGATATGGAGAAGGATGAATGATAGAATTAAATAGCAAAAGTTATTCAGTAGTAGAGGGGTTACTGAGCAAGAAATCTGAGATCTGGAGTCAGATGGGGCAATAGATTGAGGAGATAGGATACCAGTGGGTTTTTTCTTTTACTGCTTGCCTTTTATGTTTCTAGAGTTTTGTTTTTGAAAGTCAAAATTTCTATTTAGCTTTGATCTTTTCTTTTGGAATGCTTGAAAATCCCCTATTTTATTGAAGGTCCATTTTACTCTGGAAGAATTATGCTTAGTTTTTCTAGATAGTCACTTCTTGGTTGTATTCTCAGTTCCTTTGCCTCTTGGAATATCATTTTCTAAGACCTCTCATCCTAATTTTTGAAACTGCTAAATCCCTTTTAATCTTGACTATGCCTCCTTGATATATTAATTATTTCTTCTTTTTTGACTGCTTTCAGTATTTTCTTCTTGATCTCAGAGCTCTGGATTTGGTACCAACATTCCTGGAAGTTTTTCCACTTAGAGATCCCTTTCAGGAGGATGAGTGATGGGTTCTTTCCATTATTATTTTATCCTTTGGATAAAGGATATCAGTACAGTTTTTCTTGATAATATCTTGAAAGATGCTGTCCAGGCTCTTTTTTGATCATGGCTTCCAACAATTCTTAAATTATATATCCTGGATCTATTTTTTTTGAGGTCAGTTGTTTTTCCAATGAGCTATTTTATATTTTCTTCTACTTTTTTCAAGGAATTATTTTCTTCAGTTTGATTTTGTATCTTCTTTTCTATTTGGGCAATTCTACTTTTTATCTTTATTTATTTACTTGTTATTTATTTGTTTGTTTATTCATTCATTCATTTGTTTATTTGTTTATTTAGGTTTTTGCAAGGCAAATTGGGTTAAGTAGCTTGCCCAAAGCCACACAGCTAGGTCATTATTAAGTGTCTGAGACCAGATTTGAACTCAGGTCCTCCTGACTCCAAGGCCGGTGCTTTATCCACTGTGCCTCCTAGCTGCCCTAATTCTACTTTTGAAATAGTTGTTTTCTTCAGTGATTTTTTTTGTCTGTCTTTTTCCATTTATCAATTCTACTTTTTATGGCACTATTTTCATTTTCCAAGCTGTTGACACTTTTTAGATGATTCTCTTGCATAGCTCTCTTTTCTTTTCCCACATTTTTTCTTCTATATCACTTATTTGATTTGAAAATCCTTTTTTTGAGTTCTTTAAGAGGACTTTTTAAAGACTTGTGGCCAATTCCTATTTTTCTGTGACACTTTGCATGTGAGTATTTTTGACACTGTTGTCCTCTTCTGAGTTTGCATTTCTTTTCCCCTGCTGACATAGCAGTAGGTCAGGGCTATTTCTTTGGTTTTTGCTCATTTTCTAGTCTATTTTGTGACTTTTAAAGTTTAGTTTTGTTCTTGAGGTTCAGGGGGGCATTTTCCCAAGCTTCTTTCTCTGGACAGGGAGAGGGTCATGTCACTGACTTTTTTTTGCTGGGTCTCTGGACTGGTTGCTCTCAGCTGGGGACACCCAGAGTGGTCAGTTGTTTGTGCCCTTGGGGCTCCTTGTGTCTGCCAGGTCTGACCTCTAACTTGTTGCATCAGGGCCAGAAGCCTCATCATTGGTCTGATGATCTGTATTGCGTTTCCCTGTGCTTCTCTTGTAATCCTTCTAAGTTATGTCAAGTTAGAGGATGTTTTCACCTCACCTATTTTATTTATTTATTTTTTGGTTCTGGCACTTCAGAATTCCTTTTGAGGCACAATTTAAAGTTGTTTTGAGGGGAAATTGGGGAGAACTCAGGAAATTTCTTGCCTTTTCTCCACTATTTTCCATTTCAAGATTCTAGAACAAGAAGGACAGGAGAATCCTAGTAGCATGCTTCACCAGATAGGTGAATTCTTTGAGGGCAGAAATTATTTCACTGTTGTCTTTAGCTATTAAATGTTTATTGAATGACTGATTGGTTTCTTTCATTACAGTATATTCCTGAAAAAAAAAATCCACAAGGGTGAACATAACATAGACCTCACCATCCCTTAAAACTATTCTATCTCCAAAATCTTAAATTATTAAAATTCCTTTTTCTTTCTCTTGATCTCCTTTCTTTCCTTCTGCCTCAAGCCTTCTAAACATATTCTTAGATAGACAGCCTGGTATAATGGCATAGAAAGGACCTGGAGTCTGGAGAGACTTGTATTTGAATCTTGCTTCTGAACTGACCAGCAGTGGGATATCAAGCAGGTTAAACAGCCTCTCTAAACCTCAGTTTCCTCTTTCGTAAAATGAGGGTAATAATGGTAGCTCCTGCCTGAAAGGGTCATTATTAGACTCAAATAGATAGGTAAAATATTTCACAAACTCTAAACATGTTACATGTATAAGTTATTTTCAACTTTGTACTTAAGAACCACTCTATATCTATACATCTCCTACTTTGCTCTATTTTCTAAGGAAAGAGCAGTCCATTTCCCTGTTCATAACCCTGGGATTTTGATTCCATTTCTTCTCCTTTTTTCCTAGGAGTTTTCCCCTTTGAAAGAACTATGGTCAAAGAGAAAAGAAGAGAGTTGAGGAAGGTGTTCTGGAGGCTCCCTCTTTTCTCTCCATAAAATATATATTCTAGTTGACATTTAAAACTTTTTGCAGTATCACTTCAACCTGTATTTTCAGATTTATTGTACATTAATTCTCTATAAAAACCTCTATATTCCAGATAAATTATACAATTAACTCTTCAGTGAGTTCAATATTCCATCTCTCACTTCTGTGCATTTGTATGTTATTTCCTATGTCTGGAATGCAAATCCACTCTTCGAGGTCCTGTTTAGATACTTCCTTATTTTTCCAGTTGATAGGGCTCACTCCTTCATTTCACTTTAAATCTATATATGTTGCATTCTCCAGGAGGATGAAAGGTTTTGAGGGAAAAAACCTCTTAACTTTGTGTCTTTGTTTTTCTAGTTGTGGTAGAAAGAGTGCTTCTTTTACATAGTTGATTTTACTTTAAGGGTAGAGGATGATCTTTCTTGATTTTTGACTGATCCTAAGAATTAGGGGTTGGCTTCCTAGCTGTACAAAACATAAAAAAGCCAAACCAATGGAAATTAATGTTCTAGATAGCAGAATTGCTCGTCCAGTTAGACCACTCTTCTGATCTGAAGCAGAAGAGAGTGGCATATTATTTTGACTGTTAAATAGGAATTGTGACCTCTTAACATCACTCCAAGAAAAGTTCTTTTTAATGCATTTTATGGTATATAAGAAATTCACTGCATTTCAGTCTTGAACCTAAGACAATGGAGTGACCTGAATTAGGTCTGTCCAGAATACCCGAGATTAGCACAATGGTTTCCGCATAATAAGTAATTAAGAAATTATTGCTTATTTGGTTGCTGAAACGAATTCCTAAGAAATTCATTAGGACCATCCTTTATAGCTTCTTGGAAGCAGTTACAAATTTGCTTCCGAGTTTGCTTTGAGTTCTTTGGGAGAAAGGCCACAATATTCTTGGAATAGTATTTTTAGTTCCTGAATTTAGTTCATAGTAGTTTAGAAGAGCAAATGTCAACTTTTGACCAGTGAAAGGGATTGAAGGCCAGGTTATAGGAGGCACATAAAGACCATGCCTTGCTATGAATTTACATCTATACCTCATGAGGAGAAAATTCTCCTTGCATCACTGAAGCAACGTCCAAAGAGGTACAATGAAGTAGCAAGGTAGCTAGATGGCATCTACCAGGGATATGTCTCTGCCCAGTCACTTAACTTCTCTTATCTTCAGTTTCTACATTAAAATCAGGCTTACAGGGCACTTGAAAATTTCAGGTTCATCCTGAATAAGTTCTTGTACTTATGATATTTTGGAATGGAAGAAATTTGTATGTTTTCTATGTCTATATTATATCTAATAACAACATAAAGTATGTCAGAAGATTTAGTTTGTTCTGCTGTTGGTATTTATAAGGATTTCATCCACCTGTGGTTTTTGGTAAGATCCTAGAGAATTAAACTTCATTTATAAGCTAAAAAAAAAAGAAAATTTCAGGTTCATATTGGTAAGAACTGGGATCAACTTTCTATTAGTCAGGCCTAACTTGATCAAGAAGGGCCAAGTAGATAAATCTCAATTTTTTCCTGAATTTTCATGAATCACGATGTTTGGAAATAAATGATCCTTTAGGGGATGCCTTTAACTAGAACATCTGTTAGTCTGCAGGGCTTCGAAAAATCACAGATGTAGATGGCAGCTAGGTGACTCAGGTAATAGAGTACTGTCCTTGGAGTCAGGAGGATGGGAGTTGAATCCAACCATAGACACTTGACATTAGCTGTATGACCTCAAGCAAGTCACTTAATCTTGATTGCCTCTCATTCAGGGTCATCTCTAGTCATCCTGATCTATATCTGGCCGTTGGACCCAGGTGGTTTTGGAGGAAAAAGTGAGGCTGGTGACTTAGCACAGTGCCCCCTCCCTCAAATCCGACTCATGTGCTTGTCATGGCATCACCTCCTTGATGTCATGGTCTTCTTTGAAAATGAAGGACAAACATTATCATAGATCTAGAGGGTAAAAAAGGATGAGTTGCACAGAAGTTAGGTAGGCAGAGGAAGCAGCTTTACATTGCGGGTCCAAGCAGCCAAGAAGGGCATGAGTTTGTAAGGTCAGAAAGCAAGTCTGTAGGGCTTATAAAATCAGATTTTCTAACTGATAAACAAAAGCTTGGAGGACCTGGGTTTGGATCTCCCCTCTGATATTTGTTACCAGTATAAGTTTGGGAGGATGGCTAATTTCAACTGGGGCAGATGAAAGACCTGCAGCTGTTGTTAATTGTCCCGGGCCTTAAAAGATGAGTAGGTATTCAATAGAGGAAGAAAGAAATTAGTGACACAAACTTTAATTTTATGAACCTTATGAACTGAAGACTTTATGAACTATTGCAAGAAGATGGGACAGGACAGGGCATCTTTGGAATGAGAGTGGGGGAAGAGAGTTTCTCAGATTGATTGGAGTATAGAGAAGAAAATGAGATGTCTGCAAAAATAAGATTGTACCATAAGATTTAAAGTCTTGAACACTAGGCAGATAAATTCTAAATTTATTTGATGGACAGTAGAGAGTCACTGATCTCTTTTGAGTGGAGATGTGGCATGGCCAAACAAAATTACAGGATGCTTATTGGGGGAATGATTTGGTGATCATTTAATTGAGCCTTCCATTTAACAGAAAAAAATTATTTACCACATTGCTTTGCACATAGTAAAGATTCTATAAATCTTTTAAAAATTTTGTTCATATGTGACTGTTCTATTTTATTACTCTCCCAGGTCCATTTTTTAAAACCTGCTGGGTGGTTGTTCTTTGTTCTCTAAGTGGACCAAAATGACAACATCGCTTTAATTATTTAGCTACGGTGTGTCTGGCTGTGGCTGATCAGACCAATGTTTGGGCACAAATAAATAGTCCATGTCAATGTTTGAGGTGGATTCTTTACACTTGTGCATCTTGCATTTCTTTTGA
The DNA here is from genome assembly GCF_037893015.1 of Macrotis lagotis. NCBI lineage: Eukaryota > Metazoa > Chordata > Mammalia > Peramelemorphia > Peramelidae > Macrotis > Macrotis lagotis. Next base: position 16,466,576 of record NC_133658.1, on the reverse strand, counting down.
GCTACTTTAATTCTGCTTTGCTCAAATAGCTCAGAAACCTCTTTGATGAGGATACTCCACGTTGGGTCAGTCTCCCATGCCACAAAATCAATTCAAAAGTTTTTTTTTTTTTTTTTTTTGGCAAGGCAATGGGTTAAGTGCCTTGCCCAAGATCATACAACTAGGCAATTATTAAGTGTCTAAGTTCACATTTGAACTCAGGTCCTCTTGACTCCAGGACCAGTACTCTATCCACTGATCCACTTAGCCGCTCCATAAAGCTCTTCAGAGAGACTTTGAGAGTGTCCTTATGTCAGTTCTTCCGACCATCATGTGATGTAGTAGTAATGGGAGAAGCAAAGTCATTAGTATAAGAAGATGGATCCTAGAACATGAGTTCCAGATGTTGGTTAGTTCTAGATGGTCCCTTGATGCTATGAGATTTTACATGAAAATTGGCAAAATGAAATGGGCCATTTTAGAAATGCATCTATCTTAGCATAGGTAGAGAAAGTTAAACACAAGGGGTGTCAGAATTCTTTTTGGGGGAGGTGATAGAGCCTATACTTTCAGAAATTGATTAATCACTTTGGGGTAACATGACTTGCCCAAGGTCATACAGGTAATTATTAAGTGTCTGAGTTCAGATTTGAACTCAGGTCTTCTTGACTCAGGCTGGTGCTCTATCCACTGCCCCAATCAATCCCTTTAGCTATATATCATTTTTCTTTCTCTAGTTGAACCTAACCAGCATTCATCCAAAGCATTTCCCATGGACTAATAATAATATTTGTCCTTCATTTTTGAAGAAGACCATGACATCAGAGAGTTGATGCCATGACAAATACAAGAATTGGATTCAAGTGAGGGGCAGCTGTGCTAAACCATCAGTCTTACTTTCTCCTCCAGAGCCACCTGGGTCCAGTGACCAGATATGAATCAGGATAAGTGCAGATGGCTCTGGATTTGAGGCAATCAGGGTTAAGTGACTTTTCCAAGGTCATATTGCTAGTAAGTGGCAAATGTCTGAGGTAGAATCTGAGCTTCCATCTTCCTGACTCCAAGATCAGTACTCCATCCACTGTGCCACCTAACCATCCCGATCAATCGTCTCTCTTTCTTTGGTTGGAGGGAACCCATCCAGCCAGCATGCATCTAAAGCATTTTCCATAGTCTACATTCTCAGAGCAGAGCTGGCAACTTTGGATCAGGCAATTGGGAATCAAGACCTTCATTCAAGCTGTTTTGAGGAGTTCAGGGGTCACAATTGATGGAGGAGTCAGACTGCGTTTCGGGTTCAACGGGTGTGAATTGTATGGCAAAGGATCAGAAGACAGTTGTGCTTTGGCCTTTGCTGAATGAGGATAAATATAATGAAAGCCTTTATATTCTCTTTGTCCTTTGATGAGATTTCTATTTTATTAGATAGCCAGGTTATCATTTTTTAACCCTTGGGGAGAAATTCTTAAAAGTAACAAACTACTGATTTTCCATTAAAGGGTTATAACTCTTTATATGTGTGGAGAACATTTTTTTTTAGTTTTTTTTTACAAGGCAATAGGGTCAAGTGGCTTGCCCAAGGCCACACAGGTAATTTTTAAGTGTCTGAGGTCACATTTGAACTCAGGTCCTCCTGACTCCAGGGCTGGTGCTCTCTCCACTGCACCACCTAGGTGCCCCCTGTGGAGGAAATTTTTAACCAAAGTTTACAATGGTTATATAGGCTGAGTAGAATGAGCTCATTTGGCTCATGAAGCTAATTTTAAAAGCATTCTTAAAACATGTGATTGCTATTTTGGCATATGGCCTCTCCGTAGACTAGGTTTGCATTATTTGTCTCATTATCATTCCATCTGAGCCACATTATTTGTCAACTTTCTCTTGTGGCACTTGAGATGAACTTAAAGTTGCAAATTTGTACAACCCTGCTGCTTGGGTTCTTTTCTTTTCCTAGGCATATTTCTAACAATAAAGGTAAGTTTGAAAGGAATGCAAAACCCTAGAGTCAATGAGGGAATCTCTCACTATTGGTTTCCAGAGCTTACAGATCTGACTTCTTTGGGGTTAGTTCTCCCTATACTGAAACTGGTCCTCCTTACTTAGGGGTTGCAGTAGATAGAGCACTGGATCTAGAGTCAGGCAAACTTGAATTCAAATCTAACCTTAGACATTTATTAACTGTGTAACCTTGGATAAATCACTCTAGTTTTGTCTACCTCAGTTTCCTCAACTGATACATGGAGATAATAGAAGCAATTATCTCTCCCAGGAATGTTTTGAGGATTAGATGATTTGCAAATCACTTATCACAGCACTTGATACTTAATAAATGATTATTGTTTTATCTTTCCTTCTCCTTCCTCAACTTTTTAATGGTGAAACCATAATGACTGGAAAAAATCCAGTCACTTTGTGGATGAGTATCACTAATCTTAGTTTGGCCAATCTTGGGAAGACAGACATAATCTGTCACCAAATCTGTAAGTGAACTAACCATGACTGTTTTTGTCATTGTTATTTTTTGTTCTTTGTTCTCAAAGAAGACCATGACATCAGAGAGGTGAATTGGATCCGAGTGAGGGGGTGCTATGCTAAATCACCAGCCTCTCACTTTTCCCTCCAGAACCATCTGGGTCCAGGGACCAGATATGGATCAAGATGACAAAGTCACATAGTAAATATTGAGTGTCATTTGAATTCAGGTCCTCTTGATTCCAGGACCATGCTCTATCAATGGTGTATCCATGATTGTTACTAGGTGAGAAAATGCAAACTCACTTTATTTAGCTATCCTCCAAGAAACTGAATCTTGCTATATTTCTTTCTAGAGCCCCTCTTTTTTTTTCAACTGGAATGATGATCTACCCTCTGTTCATCCTTTAGAAATCATCTTGGCCTTTCTAGGGAAATCATTTCATTCTTTTTTGATCTTCCACCTGGGATGATCCAGCTAGATTGTTGGGTGAGGATTGACTCATCTAATTCACCCCATTTAGGCTTTCCCTAAACATTCTTACCATCTATCATCCCTTCTCTCTATTCCCTTTTTCATCTGTTCTTTTGGGAATAATAATCAAATTACTGTCGTATGACTCCATTCACCAACCTGGTGACTTACCAACCCCAATTCCCTTCCCCTCTGGCCATCATTTTCCAATATAGGTTGCTTCATTCTATCATTGGGAGTCCTTAATTTGCATGTCAAGGTGGGGTCTGTAAACATGAATGGGAAAATACATCTCAATTTTTACTACTTTCTAATCAAAATTAAATGTTTCCTTCAGTTATTTAGAAATGTTACTTTGAGGAGAGCCTCTAGTTCAACAGATTACTAGAAATTTCTGGGACACAATAAAAGGTAAGAAGTCTTACCTTATTAAAATCTAAGCTATTAGAGGGTAGAAACTTTTCTACTTGTATACAGGACCTAGCCTAGCATCTGATTATTTCTTTCTTTCTTGTATTAATAACTAATTACTGATTCAGAACCCAGGTTTTTCTTCTTTTCTACTTCCTCATCCACAAATCAACCAATATGAGGAATCTTGGGCAAAGATCCAAGTCTAAAGACCGAAGATAAACATCTAATCAAAGATGGCAAACCAGATTCTAATCTTAGGATACTGCTCAGTATGATTCCTCTGACAGGTCTGGGAAGAAGTTGATTTTTCCTTTCATCAGATGGGTGATGTGGAAATTGATAGATCTCTTTGACCAAGAGCTGCCTCATCTGAGTCATGTACCTCAAGACCTCATTAGAATGAACCCAGCTCCTCATTATGATATTCATTTTCTCATTAATTGTCAACCAGAACTGATTGCCACCTTCAGGCACATCTTCTCTTCTAAGGGTATATAAACTGTGAACCCATAACCATGAATGGTCTTCAACACTGATGAGTACCCTGGACCATTTATTATTAATCATATGCTAATCTTATTAATAAAGTGATTGAATTACCCCCAAATTGTGTCTTTTAAGCTTTCTAAATGCCAGAACCCTAATAAGTGTTTAAGAAATATTTTTTATTCATTCATTCATTCATTCATTCATTTATTCATTCTATCTTGGTAGGACGTGTGCTGAAATGTCTGGCCTTCAGGAAGAGCAATTAAGATGTAAGAGTGGAATCTATTTCTCCTTCACTCTGAGGTCAATGTTTCCTCTGTTTCTTCTTCATGGCAGATCACTGGACCACAGCTCATGGAACTGGGAGGGACCCCAGAAGTCATCTGGCTCCAATGCATCATTTTTTTTAGGTTTTTGCAAGGCAAATGGGGTTAAGTGGCTTGCCCAAGGCCACACGGCTAGGTAATGATTAAGTGTCTGAGATCAGATTTGAACCCAGGGACTCCTGACTCCAGGGCTGGTGCTCTATCCACTGCGCCATCTAGCCGCCCCTGCATCATTTTCTAGATGAGGAATTTTAGGTTGGGGAAGGAAAGTGACTTATCCAAGTCCACACAAGTAATAAACAGCAGAAATGGCATTTAAATGCAGGACCTCTGCAAGTACACATGTACAGATGCTAACACATATATGCACATATGCTTGCATGTTTGCAAATCCCATCACTTCCATAATGTCAACTTCTTCTTAGAGTTTTCATCCCTTCAGGGACCTGAAGAGAACCTGGAAAAACTTGACTTCCTTCTCAAAGCTGGAAACCAGAAGACGAGCATCGTTTTCATTTCTAACTCTCACTAATTCCTCTTTTTATAAGGTGTGGAACATCGAGTAATTAAATACTCTTAACCGATGAGAAGGGTCATTGACATTCTATGTAAAGGAGCATACACATATAAATACATATGAAAGGCTTGCATATGTATACTGAAGGAAGTTGGTGTCATGATGAGTGAGGACAAAGCCCAGCGTTCAAATCAAGATGCTTATTAGCTGTGTGACACTAGACAAATCACCCCTCGGTTTGCTTCAATTTTCTCATCTGCAAAATGGGAACAGTAAGAACACTCATCACCCAGCTCAAATAAGCTATACTTCCCAAAGAATCATCACTGTTATTATTATTGCTATTGTTATTTTATCATCATCATCATCTTATATGCAAGGTGCAATGAAATCAGCTGTGCTAATTGGAGCTTGGCTTGTTTTTGTTTCTGTGGGGTCTGCGTTTTGGGGGGGGAAAGATCTTCAGACCTATGATTTCATTAGTGTGGAGGGTTCACAGTGTAGAAACACCATCCAATAATGCAGAACAGCAACTTTTATCAATTATAATGGTTGTCCAAAACACTAAAAATTAAATAACTTGTCTCTGGTGACATAGTTAGTTGTAAAATTTTTATATATAAAGTTAATAAACTTTAGAGAACATTTAACTGCCAATGGTAAATATCTTAGATCCAAGATGTTATTGGAAGACTTGTGTTTATAACATTTCTTTCCATTTACAAAAATTTTCCTTTCTCCCATTTCCCTCTCGTTTCAGGTTCAATTCCACTTTAGTTCAAGTGATCATAAAATAAAAATGTAATAACTTTCCCTGTGCCTTCCTTCCATGCTGCCCAATAAAACTCACACTTTATGTCTTAATATTCTTATTCATTTTGGGCAGCTCAGTGGCTTAGTGGACAAAGTGGTAGAATGAGAGTCAGAAAGACCTGAGTTCAAATTTGACCTCAGACACTAGCTGTGGGACCTTGGGCAAGTCACACTTGGGCAAGTCCCGATTGCATCCAGGACCATCTCTACTTGTCCTGATCCATATCTGACCCCTGGACCCAGATGATTCTGGAGGAGAAAGTGAGGCTGGTGACTTAGCACAGCCCCCCCTCACTCAGATCCAATTCATGCACATGTCGTGACATCATCTTCCTTTTTTGAGAAGAGTATGAACATCATCTTGACCTGTTCCCTCCAACTCCTTGTACTTGTGCCTTGTCCCTGAAATAACTTTGCATTTAATTCATATGCTTTTAGTATGTGGATGTTGTCCATCCATTAGAAGCTCCTTGGGGATAAGGACTATTTCATTTCAACTTTTTCATCCTAAGTTTCTAGCCCCGTTCTTTGCACATAGCAGGTGCTCGAGTGAACTGAATCCTGGCAGGTAGGAGGGGAATCCCTTTCTATCTTTCCTGTCTATTTACAAAGACTTCACTTGAACATACTATAATATCTTTTAACAGTGGCCCCTTGCTGTCCTTCACCCTTGCCAGTCTGTCTCCTGACTCAGAATGTTGGCATTGACTTTACCCAATATTTGGAATACTCTTGTTCCTCAACTTTAGAATGCCACCTCCAGAATCCATGTCTTCTTTCAAGACTCAACTCAACTTCCGCCATCTCCTATAGGTCTTCTGTACTCCGCCACTCTTCTGCTAGTGCCTTTCCTCTAATTCTATTCTATTTTATTGAGTATCCAGATATTGTATTCACAGAATTGTTTGCATATGGTCTCCCTCATTAGACAGTGAGAATTTTGAGGGTACAGAACTATCATTTTCTTTTTTTTTTTATCCCCAGGGCTTGCACAGGGTCTAATACCTAATAACCATTTGATAAATGCTTGCTACCTTTTTTGGTTTGGAATATAATTTTGAATTGAACCTCTGAAAACCTATTTTTATAATATATAATATTCTATTTGTTTTCCAATTATATACAATTGTGTTTTCTACTTATCATTTCTGGTAAGGTTTTGAATTTTACAATTTTCCCCCCCCACCCTTCCCTCCTCACTCCCCCACCCCGAAGGCAGTCTGATAATCTCTACATTGTTTCCATGCTATGCATTGATCCAAATTGAATGTGTTGACAGAGAAATCACATCCTTGAAGAGAAAATAAAATATTGGAGATAGCAAAATCATGTAGTTCATAAGACAATTGTTTTAAAAAAAATGGAAGGCAATAACCTTGGTCTTTTTTAAACTCCACACTTCCTTCTTTGGCTACAGATGGTGTCCCCCCCCCCACAAATCCCCTACAATTGTCCCTGATTGTTGCACTGATGGAATGAGCAAGTCCTTCAAGGTTGATCATCATCCCCATGTTGTTGTTAAGTATACAATTTTCTTCTGGTTCTGTTCATCTCACTGTGTCAATTTATGTAAGACGTTCCAGGCTTCTCTGAAATCCCATCTCTCCTGATCTTTTTTTAAAATTATATTTTCTTTTTTGCTTGTTTATTTTTGTTTTTGCATAGCATCAGGGTTAAGTGACTTGCTCAAAGTCACACAGTTAGGTAATTATTTAGTATCTGAGGTCAAATTTGAACTCAGGTCCTCCTGACTCCATGGCTGGTTCTGTATCCACTGTGCCACCTAGGTGCCCCTACTCCTGATTTATCAGAATAGTAGTGTTCCAGAACATACAATTTGTTTGACCATTCCCCAATTGATGGACATTCCCTCATTTTCCAATTCTTTACCACCACAAAACAGGGCCACTAAGACTATTTTTGTACAAGTGACGTGTTTACCCTTTTTCATGACCTCTTCAGGCTATAGACCCAGTAGTGAGAGATTCTATTTTCTATCCCAAGAATAACGGGTGATGTACAAGAACATGATGAGTTAATAGCATTTTCTATGCTTTCCATGTAATTCATTAAATCCCATAATTGTGTTAATGTGTCCGCTTCTGTACCCTTGGATTGCAAGTGCTAGACATGCAACACTAATTCCACACAGTGGAGATTACCAAGGGAAGGCAATTGCTTCATAATGAAAATATCACACAGCTCTTCCACCTCTCTCTCTGCCTCCCCTATGGGCCGCAATCACAGTTAGCTTGCAACCAAGAAGCAAAGCAGTCCTTAATAACCCAACCCAGGGCTGGGATCACTGTTTCAGTCTCTTCTGAGATATGCTCATGGATGTAGTTCAGAAGGCAGTGTGCTCCAAGCTAAGCTCCTGAGCTACCCAGACAAATTAGCTGTGAATTCTGGGGTGGGAAAAAATTACTGCTCTAAAGATGAGGAGTCACAGAAGACGCATTATGGAAATAGAGTCTTTAAAATTAGATTTAAATACACACCTCAAATAAATATATGTCAATATATCTACATATATATGCATAGACTTACATACATGCACATATGTATATTTGTTGCTGTTCAATTGCTTCAATCATGTCTGACTCTTTGTGATCGCATTTGAAGTTTTCTTGGTCAAGATAATGGAGTAGTTGGCCATTTTCTTTTCCAGCTCATTTTGTAGATGATGAAACTGAGGATTAAATGACTTGCCTCGGGTCACACAGCTAGTAAATGTCTGTAGTGAATTCAAATTCAGATCTTCCTGACTCCAGTGAGCCACTGAGTCACTGATCTGTATAAACACATATGTTTATATGTATTTTTCTATATGCATGCATATCTGCATGCAATCATATGCATACTCATCTAAATCTAATTAATTTAATAGAAAATTAATTCATAATTTTATATAATTGTAGTCTTTGGAGTCAGAGGTCTTGTGTTCAAATCCTGGCTCTGACACTTATGACTTGTGTGATTTTGGACAAGTCACACAAACATTCCAAACCTCTGTTGCCTCATCTGCAATCAATCAATAAATGTTTAAGTGTCTACTTTATGCTGGGTACAAAATGTTGGAGAAAAAAGAGGCAAAAGCCAATCCCTGCCCTCAAGGAGTTTGCAATCTATTGGGGAGACGACATGCAAGCAAATGCATAAATAGAAATCTATAATTAGGGTAAATGGAAAATAATTATCTGAGAGAAGGCATTCAAACCAAGAAGGGTTGGGAAACACTTCCCGTCAAAGAGAATATTTTAAATGGAATTAAAAGGAAGCTATGGAAATCAGTTGACAGAGTTTAGGAGGGAGAGCATTCCAGAAAAAGAATTAGAGAAAATACCCAAAGTCAATAGATGTATAGAGCATCCTGTTGGTGGAATAGCCAGTGGCAGGGCTTCAATTCGAGAACTGTCTATGATGACCCATTCATCTATAGACCTATGATGCTGTTGAGCCTAACACCTTCTGGAGAGATTAGTAGCATCATTTTTCCATAGTTCCCAGGTAACTTAGTGACTAACCTCTAATTCAAACTGATTGTACTGACTTGGGATTCATAAAGACTTGGTTTCAAATTCAGTCCTAGACTTTTACTATCTTTTTGCCTCTGAGCAGATCACTTCATCTGTGAGTATAAGAAGCTTTCTAAGGGGTTCAAGGTGCAGAGCAGTTGTCAATCTGAACTGATAGAGGGAGTTTTCCTTTGGTGATTGTCTATGTCAATGAAAGTTCCACACTGTATCTTGAAGACATCAAAGAAAAAGAAAAATATGTACAAAAATGTGTGTAAAATGTTATATATTACATTTACAAAAATATTGATAAGCTTTTTTTGACATGGCAAAGAATTGGAAATTGAGAGAATGTCAATCAATTGGGGAATGACAACATGTTTTGGTATATGAATGTAATGGAATACTATTGTTCTATAAGAAATGATGGGCAGGTAGATCCAGAAATACCTGGAAAAAATTATATCGACAGATGTGGAGTGAAGGGAGCAGAACCAGGAGAATATTGTGCGGAGTAATAATGATAAACTATGAATGACTTAGCTATTCTCAGTAACACAATGATCCAAGACTGTACAAAGGATTCATGATGAAAAATGCTCTCCATCTCCAGAGAGAAAACTGGTGAATGTCTCAGTGAAGACTGAAACAGAGTTTTAAAACAAAACTCACAAAACTTTATTCTTTCCTTTTGCTTTTTTTGGGGGAGCATGACTAATATGGAAATATATTTTGTATGACTTCATTATGTATAATTGATGTGTTACTTGCCTCCTCAGTGGGTAAGGGAGGGGAAGAATGAAGAGAATTTGGACCTCAAAATTAAAAGAATGATGAAAAATAAAAAAGTTTAAAAGGTCTATCTAGGAAAAAAAACCAAGTAATTGCCCTACATCTAGACCTAGAAGGGCAGGTAGAGGTTTTTTCCTGTCAAACACCTCATTTTATAGGTAAATAAATTGAGACTCAAGGATAATACTTAGTCACATTCATTCAAAACATCAGAAGAAAGGTCATTTATAATGTAATTAAGTTCTTATAACCAAATTCTACCCTGATGATTTTAGTCTTCTCCAGTGTTATTAAAAATGCTTTCCTCAATTTTTTTAGAATGTTTTTAGAATTTTGTGATAAGTCTGCCTGATCTTGCCTGAAATAGTTCAGACATCAGCCTAAGGTGTCTCTGCTATTGTTCTTCCACCCTCTTGGTTCTGCCCATTTAGTCCCATTGCTATGGGAATAGTTGCTCCTTCAGTTTTTAACCTAAATTTAGTTTTTTAATGAAGAATTAGCATTCTTATTTCAGATGACTGCATTTTAGTCAGAAAGTCAGTAAGTAATTATTTAATATATGTATTATTAAATATATATATTTAATAGTTATATGTAATTCCCCAGAAACATTTATAAAGTGTCTACTATATTCAAAGCATTATGCTAATCTGTGGGGATATAAAGGGAAAAATACTTCCAGCTCTAAAGGATCATACAATCTAATGAAGGAGACAAAATGCAAATAACTACATTCGATGAAATATAAATAGGATAAACAAACAAAAATGAATAAATAAATGAATTGGAGGAAAATACTAAATGAGAACTGGAGAAGCCTTATTGCAAAAGGTGAGACCCTAGCTAAGGTATGAGGGAAGCCAAGAGGGAGAGATGAGGAGGGAGAGAGTTCCAAGGTATAGAAGAAAATGAATGAAAATACCCCTAGATGTTTTGTGGGAGGAAAAACTAGGAGACCAAGGAAGACTAAGGCAAAATAAGAGAGTAAAATTTGGAATGGCCCAAATTATGATGGACTTTAAAGTCCAGTAGGAGAATTTTATATTTGATCCTGAGTTTATGAAAAAGATGGGAGTGACATGATCAGATTTGTATAAGAAAAATCAATTTGACAGTTGAGTTGAAGATGACTAGAGTGGGGAAATATTTGAAATTGGAAGACCAAGCAACAGGTTTTTCAACAGTCTAGGCTGAAGTAATGAGGACTTACACCAAGATTGTGGCAGAATTAGAAGAAAGAATTAGACATATGGGAGAAATATTATGAAGTAGAAAGGAGAGGACTTCACAAGTGATTGGATGAGAGGGACATGGGAGTGAGTAAGTGAAGATGACCCCAAGGTTATGACCCTGAGTAACTGAGGACCTTCAACAATAAGAAGGAGGTACCAAAGGGGGTGGTTATAGGGGGAAAACGAATCCATTTCACAGACCTAGACATAGGCCTAGGTGACATATAATTTGAGATCTCCAGTAAGTAATTGGAACTGGGAGATTGGAGGTCAGAAGAGAGGTCAGGACTTGAATGAAAGAATCATCTGTATAGAGATAATCATTAAAACCTCAGGAGCTGGTGAAAACTTGAAGTGAAACATTATAAAGAGAAGAAAGCTGATGATATCCTGGATCAGAAGGCACAAACTAAATGAGAGTCCAGTAAAGGATACTGAGGTCTCCTCAGAAAGGTAGGAGGAGAACTATGTGAGAGCAAAATCACAAAACCTACCCAGCAGAGACTACTCAGGAGAAGAGGGTGATTGAAAACGGAAGAAGCTGCAGATAGGTCAAGGAGGATTAAGGGTTTATCAAAGTCCATTAGAGTTAGCAATTATGAGATCATTTTCAACTCTGAGGACAGCAATTTCAATGAATGATGAAATTATAAAGCAACCAAGTAGGCTGGAGAGTCTGGATCACCTGGAGGGACTCAGGTATTTATGCCTGAAAGAAACTGAATGGATCAAGAAAGGAAAAACCAATAAAATGGAAGCCAATTATCTATAGAATAGGCATTTCAGAGACCATAGTGTAAGGGGTGGATAGGTTTCCAGTGGGACGTTGTAACACTGGGGCAGTTGGGATGGGTGGAAATAAGGGAACTGGTTGGTGGAGGATGGAGAGTGAGAAAACTCCCTCTACCCACTAGACCATCACCCCCATTACACTTTAAGCTCTGTGAGATGAAGCGATATATTTAGGGTCCAAAATTGAATGCATCTGCTGTGACATTGAGGCTTGATCTCCATTCACAGGCACACATTGCCTCTCTTTTATATATTCAAAAGCTTACACCGAGGCAGAAGCTTCAGTAAATGAAATATCAAAATGGGAGTCAGAGGTCTCATTCTTGGGGTCTTTTCTCAGATTTTTAGTTCATAGACATTCAAATATGTAAATATAAGATTTGATCCTGAATTGTGCTCAGAGTATATTTTGCTTTTTATTTATTTTTCATTCCTCACATGGTTGTGGGGGGGAGATAGTCTAAAGCAGGGAAGAGACTTCATATTTGCATTTTATCAGCAACATACACAGCAGGAGAAAAACTGCCTTTTCTCAGAACTGAAGGGAATCATGTTTTAGTCTTTTCCTAAATAAGAGCATCAGGGAAATATAAAACAACCAGCAAGTTTCTGAACTCATGGATACTATCTGAAGGCCAGGAGCCAGCACTGAGGAGCTATAAGAAGCCCAGATCACTCCCACCATTTCTGCCCTGAGATAGGGTGGAATGAGGCTGGTGCTTCTCCAGGAGTGGGGTAGTGTGGAAGAAAGAATTCTAGACTTGGAATAAGGAGGATCTTGTGTTTAAAATCTTAAGTTTCTCTAAACTCTGGATAAAGCTCTTACCCATGCTAAGACTCAGTTTTCTCATCTGTAAAATGGGAATAATGATAATCTAGATAGTACAGAGGCTTTTGGTGATCAGCAATTGTCATAATAGATATGGAGTCCTTTGAAAATCTTTAAGGACGGTCTAAGTGTGAGTTATTGTTCATGGAATCCCAAGTGACAAAATCAAAAGTCTTAAAAGAGACAGTGAATTGTATTATAGGCCCATATATATCTATATCTATATCTATACCTATACCTATATCTATATCTATATCTATATCTATATCTATATCTATATCTATCTCTATCTCTATCTCTATCTCTATCTCTATCTCTATGTCTATCTCTATCTCTATATCTATATCTAATCTATATCTATCAATATATCATTCACAGGTGATGATGATGTTGATGATGATTATGATGATGATGATGATAATGATAATCCGGAGGAAGAGGAGGAGGAGGAGAAAAAGGAAAATGAGGAGAATGTTGAGCAGGACTAGGAAGATGAAAGGAGAGGGATAGAGCTTCTGATTTCATTGATATGAAGGACTCCCATTTAACTTTGGGCAACTAGTGCTCAGTGGACAGAGTGCTGGTCCTGAGGTCAGGAAGACTCATCTTCCCAAGTTCAAATCTAGCTTCAGATGTGTCCTAATAGTGTGACTCTGAGAGATATCTCCTGTTTGCCTTAGTTTCCACATCTGTGAAATGAGTTGGAAAAGGAAATGGCAGAGTGCTCCTGTGTCTTTAACAAGAAAACCTCATATAGAATCACAGAGAGTCAGACATGACGTTAAACAACTCAACAACATATAATATAATGTCTTCCAACAACTCTTCTGCAGTGATGACATGAGAGAGGTACTTAGAGCTTTCATAGACTGAGAGGGGCAAGAAATACAAATATATAATGGTATGACTTGAATCTAGATCTTTCTGCTTTTGAAATCATTTCTATCCACTCATGGTGAAGCTATCTCCTGTTTATACAGTCCAAGAACACCTTTTTTTGTTTTTAAGTCAAAGGGCTATTTAGTTGGTGGAGTCTGAACTGTTCCAACAACTCTGGAAACAAATTTTAGCTATGCTAAAGATCCATATCATATGGCTCCCAAATTCCACTGCATCCCAAGGAAACAAATCTGCAGCTACTTTTTCTGCTGCTAACATATTTGATCATTTGTTTTGAGGAACCAGGGGACAAGAAATTGCATGATAATAGTTCCAGCTGAATAAATACAAAGCTAGCTGCGTTGTAGTGTCATATAAATGTTATGGTTGATGGGATTTTTGGAGGACAAAGATCATATATTCATTTCTCAAAGGAAGGTGTCAACTAATCAATAGTTATGGGATAGATTGAAATTGGAATATTGTTTGCTCCAAGTAGCTGTTAGACTGAAAGCTTTTTTACTCCAAATTAAAATAAAAGCAAACGTAGTTCTGAAATTTTTGAAATAATTTATTTTAAATTGCTATGAACCTGAGCAAGAAGAATAAAAGAATTTCTTATGTTTTAACTTGCCATGATTAATTTCACAATACTGGGTAAAGGGCAAAAACATGACTAAACTCTCAACATTCAACCTAGAATATCCCATCAAAGAAGGAGACCTGGGATGACTACAGATTTGAGTCTGTTTCTATAAAGAGCTGAGATCTTGCTGAAGCGTGAGAGAGTGACATGGGCAGCAAAGCCAAGGGAAGGAAAACAGAGAGTATGGGATAAAGTGAAGACACAAGACAAGTGGTTATTCGATTTCAATTTTAGGACAAATTTAGGACTTTTTAGGACAAAAGGCCATTTCACTAAAAAGACCAAACTGCATAAGGCTATAAACCTGTACCTATAATCATAGTGGTTTACTTTTGATATACTCTTCTCTTGTTCTTTTCCTATTTTGTTTTCTTGAAGGCTTCTTTTCTAGATCATCATCCATGGATGCTTGAAGTCCATTTCAAGTACCTTATTTTTCCTTTGCTTCTCCTTCCATCTAATTTTTATTTAACTTGCATATTCTAATTTTTTTACATCTTGAACCCCCCTTTAGATTGTAAGCTTATCGAGGGTTAGGGTTGTTTTGGGTATGCCCCAACTCTTCACATAGTACTTGACTTAGATTGTTAGTTGTTTCAGTCTTGTCTTACTCTTTGTGACCCCATTTGATGGTTGATGTTGATGTTTGTCCTTCTCGAAGAAGACCGTGACATCAGGGAAGTGGTGCCATGACACTCATGAATTGGATTTGAGTGAGGGGGTGATTGTGTTAAGTCTCCAGCCTCATTTTCTCCTCTAGAGTCATCTGGGTCCAACGATCAGATATGAATCAAGACAACTGATGATGTCCTGAAGGAGAGGCAATCAGGATTATTTGACTTGCCCAAGGTCACACATCTAGTTAGTGTCAGTTGTCTGAGGCCAAATTCAAACTCTCATCTTCTTGACTCCAAAGTCTGTGCCCTGTCCAAGAGCATGGTGCTAATAACATGGGTTCATGGATTTGACCCTCCCTTTAGGCCATGTATGTATGACCCCATTTGATATTTTCTTGGCATAAATAATGGAGTGGTTTTCCCTTTCCTTTTCAAGTTCATTTTACAGATAAACAGGGTTAAGTGATTTGCCCAGAGTCACACAACTAGAACTCAGGTCTTCCTGACTCCAAGCCCAGGAGTCTCTCTACTGTGCCTTCTAGATGCCTTTTATGTGCTTGGCACATTATAAGCTATTAATAAATACTTTTTGTGAGGAGGGAGTTATTGAATACTACCCCTCCCTTTCCTAAAACCATTAAAGATTAGGCTTGTGGGCATCTCTGAAACTTTACCATAAATAAAGTTTACTGTAAAGTAAAGCTCACAGTTAGTTAACTTAGTTAAAAGGGAGAAGAGTGAGAAAAATTCTTTCTAGCCCAGTGATAATATCACACAGCTAGATCTGAGTTCTAACAAAGCAGTAAGAATATTCCAGAGACTAAATTAAGAGTAGAGTTAAGCAGCAAAGACCCCTGCCAAACAATGCCCTCCTCCCTTGCTCCCCATCAAAACTGATCTGGTCTTTGGATCTGTCTATTCTTAATTTATAAAGAAATGACTAATCAGTTGACTTGTCTAACTTAACACAGAAGTTCTCTTAGCTTCAGGACTTGCCTGGCCAGAGGATTTGTAAACAGGTTAAAATTTTGTATGAATCCAGCCAACTTTATCAACAGCATTCTTCAACAGCTTTAGAAATTCTTTATTCTTCAGATGCTAGCAAAAACCCACCCTGTTCCCTACAATGAAAACACCCTGCCTATTTTTCTGCTTAATTACCTCCTTTAGGCATGGTAGACTTGATGTCAATATATGTGACCTCTAAGTTTTTGACTCCAAAAGGGAGTCATGAACTTCTCTGTTACCAATTTATTATAACATGGGAGATAATTTCTTTCATCTTGAAGAGTGGAACTGGTATAATGACTTCATCATTAGCTGAAAGGTTAGTGGACTGCAAGTACAAGACACCCTTCTCAGCAGATCTGTCCTTACAAACAACCAAGACATATCAAATATGTCATTTACTTGAAACTGAGATTTATTTTGAGTGCCATCTATATCTAGCATCAATTTGCCAGTATTCTCTTGGTCCACAAGGGTTGGAGCAAGAGTTATATTGATTTAATCAAGTACTGTTTAGATGTTTTGTTCCCATATAGCAAGACCTATCATTGTCTGGGAGTTCCAAGATTTCATGGATACCAATGGAAGCATATTATCATTGAAAAGACATTTGGTCAGTGAATAGTTAACTTCAACAATAGGATTTCCATAATAGAACTTTCCCTTGCCTGGAAGCTAAGGTTCTAGTTGAGGCTTTCTCCACTGAGTTTAATGAATTGAAACTGAGGGGGGCTATTGCCTTCAAAAGATCATATTAACTATGAATAAGTGTTTGTTGATTGATTCATTGGTGAGCACATCAGCTCCCATGGGTGTGATCATCTTCTCTGTGATCTAAATATTTAGCCCTCATCTTTCTTCTGAACTGCATTTTCTTAAGCCTCACTCCAAATTCAGCTTGTCCAAAAAAGAACTCATCATTACCTACAAATCCATCCCTTTTCTTAACTTTTCCATTTTGGGGGGACATTAGGAAAGGTTTCTTGTAGAAGGTGGCTCTTGAGCTGATTTGATTGGCCTGAGGGGTTTCAAAAGCAAAAAGATAAGGAGAAAAAATAATACTGGCCTGTACAATCTGTGCATTGTATCACTCTCCTTTACTTAGAGTTCTGAAAAATAGAAGACTTCCTAGAATTCTTTGTGTCCACCATGTTTGGCATTTCTTACAACACAGTAATGCTATTTGATATTCACTGTGTTAAGAATTCCCCAATCAATGGCCATTTCATTCCTTTTCAGATTTTTGCTACAATAAAAGGTACTGCTATAAATTTTTTTTAGTGTATATAAAGTCTGCTAGTGATCTCCTAAGAGTGATCTCCACTTATCAGTGGAATCTCTGGGTCAAAAGGAATGAATATTTTTTTAGCCCTTACACATAATTCCAAATTCATGTAGCCCTTTTCAAAGGAATTAAGCTTTTTTTTTATTACTGTCAAGGTCCATAAAAACAAAAACATAAATTCTCCCTATGAAGAGTCCAAAGTACAAGTATTCTGGAAAGCAATGGAAAATTTCATGCTGTGTTGGCCGTACATTAGATCATCAGGGATGGCTCATGGGGCATGTACAATGACACATATTCCCAGAAAAAGAGATGAGTGAACTTTAGCAAAAATGATGGGAGATACTTGGAAGCTCAGATGTAAAACTGACATCCATCAAATATTATGGGAGCCAGGGGAAGCACATCTCTCTCTAATAGGCCATCTAAGATCCCAAAGGAGCTATCTAAAGTTTCTTCTGAGAATCAGAATTATTCAAGTTCATATTTGATAGGGATTGAGGAAGTAACCAGTTCAATCCATACCTGAAGTAAAATCCCCTTTCCAACAGCCATTCCAAGGGGTCATCTGTTCTTTGCATTAAGACCTCAAATGATGGGAATAGATAAGCAGGGCAATACAACCTAAACATAAATATTTACAGGAAAATATCTCACATAGTAGATCATATAATATAATAATATAACACAAAATATAATAATAATAGTTGAATATTATGCAATTGATGTAATGTACTTCAGGAATAAAAGAAAGCAGAAACAAACCAACTTTGAACGAAATGAAAATTATGATCAATCCTGATATTTAGATATTTAGGCCTCATTTTACTAACAACAAAACAAAACAAAACAAAAACTTCTGGGAATAATGAAAGAAGAGACTATGGATCGTGGATATTCAGCGCAGATGAATAGATGTCACTAAGGAAAGGCATTTAGTCCTGTCCTTGGGTTTGCAGAAATAAGTCATGGCCATGATTTGATAAAGGACACAAGGAGCTTCTGAGATTCCACAGTTCCATCAGAGGAAATGCATGAAAAAAATTTCATTTGATCCAACATTAATTTTTTTTAATTAAAATTTTATTGTTTAAGTAGATAAGGTGGACAAATGCACACTTAACTGTTTCTATTTTCACCAACCTGTATACACTTTAAAAATAGTTAGTATTATTTAATATTTAATTATTCTCCAATTCTATGTAAAAAACATTTTTTAATATTTAGTTTTAAGTTTTGAGTTCTAAATTCTCTCTCTTTCCTTCTCTTCCCCTTTGTTAAGATAGTAAGCAAACTGATATAGGTCATATAAAACATTTTTATGTTTGTCATTTTGAGCAAGAAGAATTGAACAAAAAGAAAGAAAGGAAGGGAAAAAGAAACCGGAAAAATAGCAAATTTTAGTCTGTATTTAACCAATACCAATTCTCTCTCTGGAGGTAAGATAGTATTTTTCATCAGTAGAATATCTTTGATCAATCTATTTACAATTTTTCATCATACACTATTTCTGTTATTTTGTATAATGTTTTCCTGGTTCTGTTTATTTCACTTTGCATCAATTTCATGTAAGTTTTTCCAGGTCTTTCTGAAATCATCTTACTTTTCATTTCTTTTAGCATGATAAAGTTCCATTATAATCATATGGTATTACATGCTGAACTGTTGCCCAATTGCTGAGTATTTCCTCAATTCCTAATTGTTAGCTACCACAAAGAAAGCTGCTATAATTATTTTTTTACAAATGGACTTTTAAAATTTTTGAACAAGTAGATTTTAAAAATCTCCTTGGAATGCAGACTAGCAGTGATTTTGCTGAATCAAAGGCTATGCAGTTTTAAAGCTCTCTGGGCATAGTTTCAAATTACTTTACAGATTAGTTGGAACAGTTTGCCACTCTCTCAACGGCTCATTAGTGATCCAGTGTTCTCACATCCCCTCCATTTGTTTTTTTCATTTTTTTGTCATATTAGCCAATCTGGTATGTGTGAGATGGTAACTCAGAACTGTTTTAGTTTGTATTTCTCTAATCAGTATTGATTTAGAACATTGTTTTCTCGTATATGTATAGACAACTGTCTTTGTCATATGCTTTGACCATTTGTTTGAGGAATGACTTGTTTTTTTAAAAGTTTGACTTAATTCTTTATAAAGATTTGAGAAATGAAACCTTTATCAGGGATATTTGCTGTAAAATTTCCCCATAATTTTCTACTTTCTTTTTAATTTTGGTTTCATTGGTTTTATTTGTGTAAGAACTTTTTTATTTTGTATAATCTAAACTATCCATTTTTCATAATGCTCTCTTTAAGTTGTTTGGTCCTAAATTATTCCTTTATCCCTAGATATGATAGGTAGACTATTTAATATTCTCTGAATTTGCTTATGGTTTTATCCTTTATGTGTAAATCATGTTCCAATTTTGATCTTTTCTTAGTATATGGTATAAACTGTTGTTCTAAACTTAATTCCTTCCATACTGACTCTTGATATTTTAGAAACATCAATTAAACTCTCCTTCATTACAGTCAAAGGCACTTAGACACTCTTCCAAAATACGTATCACAGAGAAGGTGATGGTGAGGTGCATGATGAAGAGTGGCAGGATGCCACCTATGAACAAAGTGATCAGAAGAAAGATAGCAAAGACTGTTGTTGAGGAATTGTGTCAGGAAGAGAAGACGGACTAGACATAGAGACTGAGGAAATGGGTTTATTGTTATCCCTTTGATTTTGGGGGAAAGTTGAGGGAGGCTTCTAGCAATAGGGTTGAATGCCCCTAAAGTGAACTTTTGCAACAACACAGAAAAGATTCATTGACAATGGGCTATAGGTGCTCTGCTTTGTTTCAGGAAATTCCAAATATGACAAGATGACAGCTTCACTTTAATTGTTGAACTTTCATCTCTAGAAAGGAATGGAAAACTACCTATAAAACTTTGGTATCAAAATTACAGTCATTTTGAGTTTAGATTAGATTTTAATGATGGAGGAAAAGCAGCTTTATTTTCATCCCATCTTAACAGGCTCATTGGATATATTTCAGTAGTTGATCAAGGGAAGACGCTAATTTGTGAAAATATATTTTTAATTAAAATTCTTTTGCAAACAGATTTTTTACATATATTTTCCCCAAGGAAATCTATATTTTATATATTAATTTAATTTTATTTAAACTATTTTATTTATAGATTTTGTTTTTACATTACCAAGCTTTCCCTAGATCTTTTTCAACATCCCTGCCATAGAGCCAAGTGAGAAAAGAGGGATTTAGAAAAAAATACAGAAAGAGAAAAAGAGTAACACATTCAACCAATATATAAATAAATGACATGAAAAGAATATTCTATCTCTGTAAATATAGAGAAATGTCTTTTCATATCTTTTATCTCTTTTTTCATCTCTTTTCTTTGGGGTCTTGCTTATTCTTATCTGGAACTATTATGTCCAAGTAGATGACTTTACTTCAGAAATGTTATCTTTCTGAAGCATAGACATTATTTCACCAATCTTTTCAACCCATTCCCACTACCCTAATAATTATAATGAAAATTTTTTCTAGAGTCCATTACGACTCACTATATATTCTCTCTTGCCGATGACTTTGTGAGGAAAATTATACAGTGATTATCTCTACCCGCAAAGATGGAAAAACAGACTGAATTCATTTGCTCATGGAACAGAATAAATAATTTTCAAATTAAGGACTTTATTAGGTCTTCTAATTCTTTGTCTTATCTTTTCCGCCACTGGCAGTGTCGTGATTGAAGGAAGATACCACCAGTTACATCTAGTACAGCAGAAATATGTCTGTAGAGCTTCTAAATTCTGGGTGTTCCATATTGCTCTTTGATCTGACTCAGACAAATTTAGTATATGCATTTAAATACAACATTTTGATTTGTTCCAGAAATTTCTTGAATGATAGAGGTATTTGGAGATATCTCATATAGAACATAGACTCCTTGGGGACAAGGTATTTAATTTTTTAATTATCTAGCACAGTGTCCTTGACTTAGTAGGAATTTAATAAATATTTCTCAAAATGGATTGAATTAAATCAAATTACTCTTCTTGGATCCAAGAACCAACAGAAATAATGAATGGGAAGTTTAAAGAAGTCATATTTGGCGTGATGAAACAAAATTTCCTGATAATTGGAATGATCTTTAAGTGGAATGGAATCTTTAGGAGGTCTCCCTAAAGGTCTACACGTAAAGCATGGATGTTATCCTTTGCTTAGTGGTAAGTAGGATAGTTTGTTGCCCTATTTCCCCAGAGTAATAAATTGAAAATTTCCAGACTTTGATAGAAACATTTAATGAATAATGAGTAACCATCAAATGCTGAACTCAGTTAAACTTAGTTTAGATATAATTTGTGGTGCTTGCTCTAACCTGCCCCCCCCCCCCCAATTCCTAGTTATGGCTCTGACTACTCAATGAAGCAACGTAAAGGCGGCATTCCTGTTGGAGCATTTATTTGACTGAATGCCCTTTGAGGGTCCTTTGAACTGAGAAACAATCATTCTTTTGTCCTTTTTTTGATTTCTTCTCATGTGCCATAGAATCTGAATATTAAATGTGTATGGTAGGAAAAAAAAAGCCTTATTTTTGTAGTTAGAGGATCTGAGTTTGAATCCTGATTCTGGAACTTTTGGAAAATCATTTGTGCTCTCTGGCAATGTTTTACCTCATTTGTAAAATGAAGAGGTTCAATTTGCTTCCTCCTAATGTCCTTTCTGCTTGGGACCTATAATTCTTGGGAAGGACTTCTGGCTTTAAAGACAAGAAGAATAAGGTTTGAATCTTACATCCGATACTTACTATCTATGTAATCTTGAAGAAATCCCTTAACGTTCTTGGTGCTCAGTTTTCTCATTTATAAACTAGAGACACTAATATCACATACTTTAGGGTTCTAAGGATCATATAAGACAATGTACTACTGTAGTGCTAAGCAAACCTTAAAGCTCTCTCTATATAAACGTCAATTATTAGTAGTTTATTATATTGATGAAGTTAACAAAATTATTTTATTAAATCCTTTCCCACAGAATCTTGGATTGTTGATTTTTCTTTTGGTAAGGCAATGGGTCAAGTGACTTGACCAAGGCCACACAGCTAGGTAATTATTAAGTGTCTGAGGTCGGATTTGAACTCAGGTCCTTCTGACTCCAGGGCAGGTGCTCTATCCATTGCATCACCTAGCTGTCCTTTCACAGAATCTTGGAAGGATATCAGCAATCATTTAGTTGAGCCTGTTCCCTAGTAGGTACTTAAAAATCTCAGATAACAATTTAAAAAAATTAGACATATTCCATTTGACTCCCAGTATCTTAGGAATTTTTATGGGTTATTTCTCCTCCTTTCCCCACCATCTTCATTAGATCTAATATTTTCATGCAGCAACATACAAACCAATACAACTACCATCCCTGAGACATCCCTTAGAATGCTCATCATCCATTCTTTTCTTTATTCAATGGGAAACTATTACCTCCTGATGGAGTCAATCATAATTTAGTATAGATTTAGTTCTTAAGTTTGCTTCTATACATTATCTCCATTTCTCAGAAATACTTAAAGAATGTCCTATTTGTTGCAAAATTGTTCTAGAGGAACAGGCCAGTGTTTTTGTCCACACTCAGAAGGATAATTATTATTGTGTTTCAGGATAGTACCTGGAAGACTTTGGAACAAATTGTTCACAAGACAGCTCTGGGAGAAACTGTGTGCTTTGGAGCCTATGACTCAGAAGACTTTTACAGCAAATTAAGTCCAATCATGTCACTGAAACAGCGCACATAAAGGAGTGGTGGCCAGTGGGATGTTTCAGAC
Source organism: Macrotis lagotis (assembly GCF_037893015.1). Taxonomy (NCBI): domain Eukaryota; kingdom Metazoa; phylum Chordata; class Mammalia; order Peramelemorphia; family Peramelidae; genus Macrotis; species Macrotis lagotis. Next base: position 16,443,656 of record NC_133658.1, on the reverse strand, counting down.
AGGAAAATCATTGGGATGATGAATGGAATCAATCAGTGCATATTTACCCAATATCTCATCCAATGACTGTGTCAATCTCTATGCATCCTGTCTTCAGGATCAGTATGTTTGACTTGCATAGAGATCATGTTTCCTTTTAAGATTCCTGCTTTTTTGCCTCTGTTTTTCTTCCAGTTTGTGCTTTATTTCTGTGTATTTGCATTCCTAATCAGTTATCCTCTATTTTGTTTCTTTGGTGGAACTTGCTACCATGGATTCAAGTTTTTTCTATTTTTCCAATTATTCTGCGGTACAGATCAGAAATTCTACTCGCATGATTCTCATTTTCTTTATTCAGGAACAATTTGTTGTTGTTCCATGCTCTCCTTAAAGTGCACAAAGTTCTATACCTCAGCAAATGCTGAATCATTAGCCTTTGGTTTTTTTATTTATTCAGAGAGGCCTGAAATTTTTACTAAATGTGGAGACCAGATATCCCTGTTGGTGTGTTTAAATATATTTAGGATCTCTGTGTTTTCCTTATCTTGAGATCATTGGTTATTTCACTCACTCCCCCTCTCATTTTTCCCTGTTGTTCATTTTCTGACTTATTCCTCTCTGATAGTGTTTATTTCCCCCCTCAGTGCTATTCCTTTGAGTGGGATGTCATAATAGAATACACCCAGCTTGCCCCATCTCCTGTTGCGCAATTCTTTGGCTCCAGGAACACAAAACACAGTCATGGTACCGTGACCTGAGAAAGTTTCCGAGTTTGGATAGCAACAGCACTGAGGGATGGGGGTCAGAACTGGCTTTGCTACAGGCCAAGATAGATTCTCTCTGTTCCTCCACTTTAAACAGACTCGGTTACATCATAGAATGCCACCTTAGCATTAGGAGTAGGATTAGAGATATAGATTTCATTTCTGTTGAATGAAAGCCCCTCTCGATATGGGTGCTGGAGTCTGAGTTTGCTGTTCATGAAATTGTTTATCTTGTTTGGGTTTTTGGCATCCTAGACTGGAAAGTCAACTGAAGATTCATTATGGAACCTCCAAAGTTATGGAATATACCTTTTATCTTGAAGAAATCAGAGAGACGATGATGATTGGGGAAAATGTAGTCTTCCATCTTTTGGGCATGAGACCCCACTTCAATCCCACATGAGCTTTTGATCCCATCAAGACAGTTACTTATGAAATCATGACCGAAAACACTGAGCTTTGGAAGTAAGTGCCTTGAAAATTTTGCCTCATGCCTTCAGATCATTTGATTACTCTGTGACTCCGCTTTCATCCTTCAGCCTCCCCTGACCAAGATGTCTCTCCCTATGCCCATTTCCCAATATATGTTGTCCTCTCTTTATAGAATCTAGTTGCAGTGGGACCATGGACTGTCTTGATTTTTCTGTATCTACCTTGTGCAGAACCTAGTGACTAGTGCATAGAAAGTGTGTACTAGCTGCTTTTGCATCCATCTATTCATTCATTCATTCATTCATTTTTTTAAAATTTATTTTTATTAAAGATATTATTTGAGTTTTACAATTTCCCCCAATCTTACTTCCCTCCCCCTCCCCCCCCACAAAAAGCAATCTGTCAGTCTTTACTTTGTTTCCATGATGTACCATGATCAAAATTGAGTGTGATGAGAGAGAAATCATATCCTTAGAGAGGAGATGAAGTCTAAGAGGTAACAAGATCATTCATTCATTCTTTAGTCATATGTAGTTCTTCTCAAAAGGGAATTATGAGGAGCCCCTCTTAATTGATGAGTTCCCCATTACAAGACAAAGGGCTTTTGGTGTGAAATTACTGGGGGTTTAAGAGTGAATTCATAATGTCGGCTATTTTAAATAATCTTCAAGAGGAGGTATGGAGTGAACATGAGTTAGAGGTCAGGGGGCAAATAAAGAATAAAAAGAGAATAAAAAAAGAATAAAAATTGTCATACAAAAAAGAGTGAATTCATAGAAGTGTTTGAGGCATCCCCTCTTGGTAATATAATGAAACAGCAGTGATATTAAAAATACCAAGAGTAGGGACACTGGATTTCAGGAGAATAAGGAAGAAGAAGAAAAGAAATGAAAAGCTTATAGAATAAGAATGGGTATTAGAGGCTATTTAATCTAATCCCCCTTTTTATTATAAATGAAGAAACTAAAGCCTAGAGAGGTTTTGTGACTTTTGAAGGTCACATAGGTAGGAAGTGACGGAGTTGGCATTTAACTTGTATTCTGCGACTCTAGGTAGAATATACTCCTTACACTGTGTCACCCTGGGCTGGGGCACAGTTTCAAACCAATGTGACTGGAGATGAATAGAAATAACTGTTTTCCTTTTTTAAAGTAAAGTCAGTTTCTGTCATGCTTCTGGGAAGTGAACTTTACAAAGCAAGTCGTTTTCTTCTTCAATAAGACCTTAAGAATGAAGTCATCCACCAGAGGTAGAGATGTCCATTAATGAAAGACCTGCAAGCAGGTGGAAGGAAGAAGAGACCACACCCTTGCTATCATGACACTGAGCATTAAGATACAACAAAATTGTTCTATCTAGTACAAATGGTAGGACCCAAGTGCTATGCAATCCTGGAGCCATAGGAAACTATATTTCGAGTCAGACCAGAAAATGGGGATTGTATCTTTTACTTAAAGCCATATTCAGAAAGACAATTACAAAAGGTCATTTCTGGGAGGGAAGAGAGAAGAAATCTTTCCTTTTGAGATGATAAAGTATGACTGAACTGATATTAGACTATCTGTGACTTAATTTTGATTAATTATTTAGGTGACCAAGAACCAGTAATATCCTCAGTAGAAATTGGGATCCTTGCATGAAGGGAGAGTTGAGGGTGAAAATAAAATTTGGTTTGACATAATGAGTTTGAGCTATTGTAAGTTTACCAAGATGAAGGTGTCCAAACTCAATCATGTCCAAAGTTTAGACAATTCTAGACTTCCCAGGAAAGAACTGCCTGGATATCCCAGGAGGCTGACACATACTTTCAGTTTTGATCATGACTACCTCTTAAAAGGGAATGGAAGGTGTAATTGAGTTCCAGGGCTTTCAGAAGGGCTTTGGCTAGTTTCATCTGTATTTGTTGAGGGCATCACTATCATCCCAATGTGCCAACTTCTAAACTTTGGAGTTAACCTTGCCTCTTGCTACTGCATTCAGTTGCTTAGTCTTAGTGCCTCTGCCTCTATCTAATCTATGGCATTCTTCTTCTTCTTTCATAAACTCACACAAAATCAAAGAATTTAAGAGTCTGAAGAGGGTTTAAATGTCATTCACTTCCAAACCATATCAGAAAGAGAAAACCCTTTACCACAAATCTGACAAATGCTCACCTAGACTTTGTTTTAAAAAGAGTATCTCACATCTCACCAATTCCCTAGTCTGTTCTGTATTTATTTTTTTAGATTAGCATTTGTTAGGAAGATTTTCTTCATAGCAAATCTAAATCAGACCCTTTGCAATATCTACCCATTTTGTCTTGTTCTCTCTGGAGTTTCATAGCTCCAGAGCCATTCCTCTTATATATGATTGGCCTTCAACACTTCTAGAAGAGCCAACAACTCCAAACTTGCTGTGACCCTCAGGCTTCTCTTTTCCAGGCATAATATGATCTTTCCTTCAGGGCATTTTCATATACCATGGATTTGTATTCCTTCACTATCCTGTCTGCCCTATTCAGGAGGTTTTTCTACTTTAACAAATCTTTCCTAATATATTTTGCTCAGAACACATCACGATGTCAAAGATATAGTTTGATTAGAGAGACTACAATGTGACTACCATCTTTTTATTTAGTACAACACTAGTTCAAACTATACTGACCTCTTGATGATGATGATGATGTTTGTAATTTGTCCTCAGAGAAGACCATGAAATGAGGGAGGTGATGCCATGACATGCATGTGAATTAGATTTGAGTTAGGGGATACTGTACTAAGTCACCCTCCTGACTTTCTCCTCCAGAGTCATCTCTATGTTCAGTGGCCAGATATGAATCAGGATGACTGGCGATGTTTCTGGATGCATGGGAATCAGGTTTAAATGACTTGTCCAAGGTCACACAACTAATAAGTGTTGTGTCTGAGGTCAGGGTTGAACTCAGGTTCTTTTGACTCCAGGCTTGATTTCCCTGCTTCTGGTCTTTTACCTCCTCACCTAGCTGCTAGGATGTTTGTCCTATTGTTCAGGAATGACTGTCATGCCATTTCTTAGGGATCTTCAGTGGCTTTCTACTATTCAAGATAAAATGTAAACTCCTTCACTCACTTTTCAAAGCCTTCCAGAATTAGATCTCCTATGTGTTGGTATCTCTCAAAACTTTTATCTCCTCTCCCTTCTTCTAATCTTCTTTTGTCTCTTCTTACCTTAGGACTCCGTTGCTCTACTCTTTTTCCCCTCATCTTCTTTTATCTCCTTTCCACTTGTCTCTTAGTTTTTCTTCTCATCTTCTCATCTCTCCTGTCCTCTCTTCTTCACATCTTGTCTCCTCTTCTCTTGTCTCATCTCACCTCCTGTTCTTTCATCTCATATTGTCTCCTTTCCTCTTTCCTCTCCATTATTCCTTACCTATGTCTGTTCACCTTATTTTGACTGAAAGTCATTGAGAAGATTTAACTTCCTTAGAATTAATATTTAGAATAAATGGGAAAAAGTCTTTTGGATGCTTTGCCCACATCCTAATGGTGCTATTTGAGTTGTGATCACACCTATGACAAAATGGTGGGAGATCAGACTCCGTGTATCAGTAACTAAGCAAGTGACCTTCTACTTCTTGCCCCCATTTTGAATATAAAGCTGCGTATTAAACATAGCAGTGTAAGCAGTAAAGTTCCATAAGTCTCCTATATTCATCTCCAAAAATCACAAAATAGGGCTTCAAAACAAATATTGGTGGAACAGAACCAGCAGATAGATGAGGTGAAGAAATCTTGGAGTCTAAGAAACTTGACTGAAAGAAGAGGTCTATTTCATTGGGTAAGAGGGGAGTGGAGTCCAAGACAGGAAATATTCCAGTAATCTAACCCCAAGCCCCAAGTCAGCAAACCAGTGGAGATCCTGAAGCCCAGGACAGTAGAGCAGGCAAACACCAACAACAGGCTCCCCACTTACCTCAGTTTAGTTAAAGAAACAGGCCAACTTCTGCTCTGAGAGTTATAATGTTCTTCAGTGTTGTCCTCGGGCAAAAAGGCAACCTCCAGTAGCCAATCCTCCATGTTCTCCAGAGAAACAGGCAGATGCAGCCTCAACACATGCCAGACACCAGCACTAGGATCCTGGCTCAGCACCAGGGAAGCTGCCAGACTCTTATGGTCTCCAAGAGTGCCAGACACATTCTACTCAACCCACTCAGTGCAGTACAGATTTGAGGATCCATTGTGGGCCTCAGGTCAAAAATAAGGTAGCAACATGTAAACAACAGGATAAATGGGAGCTAATCAGCAGAGGGAATGTGGAGAATGAATGATTAATCTAAACCATTTTGAATTTCATGAGGACTAGAAAACCTTCAAGAGATTCATGCTTCATCAGGAAGGATTGTTAATTCTATATAATTCCCTGCAACAAGAAGCATAAAACAATGACTTTTCCACCATAGGAGATGAGCTCAAATTTAAGGAAATGTAAAAGATCAAAAAAGATGAACAAAAATCAACAAAAAAGAATTTGATCGTAGAAAGTTATTATGGAGACAAGCACAAACTCAAAAGAGGATAACAATGTCAAAATACCTTTGGGCAAAATCCTAAAGAAATATGGGAAGTGGTCTGAAGCCCAGAAAGAACTCATGGAAGAGCTAAAAAACAAGCTTAAAAATCATATAAGAGGGGAAGTTAGGTGGCATAGTTGATAGAGCATCGACCCTGGAGTCAGGAGGACCTGAGTTCAAAACTGGTCTCAGACACTTAATAATTAACTAGTTGTGAGGACTTGGGCAAGTCACTTAACTCCATTGCCTTGCAACCCCCCCCCCTTAAAAATCATATAAGAGAGGTAGAAGAAAAAGTGGGAAAAGAATTGAGAACGATGCAAAAGAATTTAACAGATTGGAAAAAGAAAGCGACTGCACAAACATAGAATTGGCCAAATGGAAAGGGAGATACAAAAATTCACTAAAGAAGAATAATATTTCACTCTTTAAAAAGTACAGTTGGCCAAATAGAAGAGAAAGAACAAAAACTAATTGAGAAAAACTGTCCCCTCTCACCAGGAAGTTGCATATTTTGGAGGTGGGAGGAGTGTTCTTTGATTTGCTATCCCATAGTTGATGTTGTGACCCTTGGAATATTGGTTCTTCCAAGCACAGCTTGGGAGTCATATCTTCATTGAGGTTGGACCTAATGCCCCAGCTACTAGTGATTTTCTCCCTAGCTTTGCTTTTGGTTTTTACTATTTTAGTGAATCTCTTCAATAGAATATGGACTCCTTGAAGGCAAGGAGGACCTTAATATTCATGTTCACATTTGCACCCCAGTGCCTAGCACTTTGCCTGACAATTGGTCTATCAGTCTATATATATTTATTAAAAACCTGGAAATGTCCCTGGGTGCTCAAGTTAAGTGACTTGTTCAAAGTCACATAGCTAGTAAATATTAAGTGACTGAGGTCAGATTTGAACTCAGGTCCTCCTGACTCCAGGACCAGTGCTCTATTCACTGCACCACCTATTTGTCCCTCAAATCCAGGGCCATCTCCAGTCTTTCTGATCCATATCTGGCCACTGGATCAGATGAATTGGGAGAAGAAAGTGAGACTGGGGACTTAATACAGCACCCCCTCATTCAAATCCAATTCTTGTGCTTGTCATGGAATCACCTCCTTGAGGTCATGATCTTCGTCGAGCACAAAAGACAAACACCAACATCATTTAATAAGAACCTCTTATGTGCCAGTGCAAGGATAAATTCCGGGCAAAAAAAGGTAAAAGACAGTCTCTGCCCTTGAGGAGCTCATAGTCTATTAGGGAAAAGAATGCGCAAACAGCAAGACACAAACATGCTATTTACAGGATAAAGGGGAGCTAATCAGCAGAGGGGATGTGGAGAATGAATGATTAATCTATGCCATATTGAATTTCATGAGGACTAGATAACCTTCAAGAGATTCATGCTTCATCAGGAAGGATTGTTAATTCTATATAAATATAAATGTGCATATATAAATATATTAAATTTATGATTATACATATACATGGACATCCATATGTTTATATGTATATATGTGGGTACATATGTATTATAGATATATATGGAGAGAAATAAAAAGAGAAACAAATTGAGATCATAAAAGAGAAACAGAGTGACAGAAACAAGAGTACATATAGATATATACACCTATAAATATAGATAGATATATAGATATATAGCTATAGATAAAGATATATAGATATAGATATAGATAGATCTATAGATATAGATCTATAGATAGATAGATAGATTTATAGATAGATAGATATCTTAACACTTAACAGGATCCATAACAACATTTATGGAATCAACCAATAAATATTTATTAATATCTTGTTAGGTTTAAACTTGACTACCACATTGAAGGTCTACAGAACCATCTCATTGTTGTATGCCTGTGAAACTTGGACAGTCTAATAAAGTCATGCCAGGACATTGAATGGCTTCCATTTAAATTGTCTTAAGATTCTGAATATCACTGCAGGAGAAGATACCAGACACTGAGGTCTTTTCTCAAGCTAAACTGTCTAGCATTCCAACATTACTATAGAGAATGCAACCGCAGTGGGCTAGGCATGTTGTTAGAATGCCAAATTGACACTTGCCAAAAAGACCATTTTATGGAGAATGCACACAAGGCTCCCAGAGAGGTCAGAAAAAAATGATAAAGAAACACCCTGAAAGTCTCTCAAGAACTTTGGAATTGATTGCTCATCATGGGAGACATTGGCACAAGACCGCTCAGCATGGAGCGCCCTCATCAGAGAGAGTATTGTGCTCTATGAGCAAGAAGAATGAAAGCAGCTCAAAAGAAAAAGATGCCCAACTTAGAGGACCCACCCCAGGTGTTCACATGGACTATTTGTGCCTGACCTGTGATAGAGCCTTCTGAGCTCATATTGGTCTGATGAGCCACAATCAGACACACTGACTTTTCCCTAACATAATGATGTCATTTTGGTATTCCTAAATAATGAAGGACAAGAAATTCTGTTAAATACTGAGAATTCAAAATGAGACAAAATTCTGTCTATACCTTCAAAGAGCTTATAGTCTAATGGGGGATATAAGCAAAACTATGTATGAATATGGAGAACCAAGTATCCAATCTATTTTTAATGGACCCCATGAATTTAGGCTATGTCAAGAAGGCTGCCATCTCATTAGATACTCATGGTCCCTAAACATATTTATTTCTATATTTCCCTTCTCTGAATTATTCATGTATCTTAAATGAGAAGTATTAGGATCACTACACTATCCTGACATTTGGAACTAGGGGAGGAAGATATTTAGATGGAGAAATGATTTGCTTCTACCTCATATGCTCCAAATAGGAAGGAAACCCATAAAGACCTTGGTGAAGTCCCACCCCCGGGAATGTGTCATCACACTATATAAAGGAGAGCTCCTGGACTCACGGTAATGTCCTATAGGGTCAGAAGCTAAATTTAAAAGAATGGCACTCTTGCACATCTAATTGAGCATAGCATGAACCATTTGTAATCATATCTGAGAGCATGATGAGAGATAACTGACAAAGAGATCTCAGTAGAAGACTTAGGGGCAATTAGAGTCACATCTCATAGAATTAGAAGGGGCTAGATTTTTTATAATGGATTCATCATCTTTAAAGGGTACAATATTATGCTTAAGGTGGGTCTTGTTGATCTCTCGAGAAAATGCCACTCCAACCCATATCCTGAGTTAATATTCAATGGAAGGAAGCCTGGTATTTTTCAAAGGATGTCATTTGTTTCCAAAGAATTCCCCCACAGATTGTCTTCAATAGGAGCCTGAAGGTTACAGGCAAGGACTAGAAAAAGATTAGGAGTTCAGCTATTGTTTACCACAGCCTACCACCCACAGGTAATAGAGACAAAGAATGAGCCACCCGGCACCGAAATAAATATATTCACTGTCACCAATACAAGAAACTCTACCCTCAGAAATTAACCTCTTCAGCTGGCCCAAGGGATTCTCCCCATGGATATGTCTGGCAGATACGTTAGAAACTTCCTCAGTGTTAGGCTTGATGGATTGGCAAAGATACTCAAATTTGGAATTGGGCTTCTTAGCGAGTGGCATAGTGAGCACAGGTTCAGGAGGTATAATCTGGAGATTGACAAAGATCAGACTCTCCAGTGGAAAACAGTAAATCAGATTTAGCTAATTGCATGCATCGCCGATTGGCCTAGAATTCCTAGACTTTAGATGTCAGATGTGCATGTCTTTTCACTGCTATTGTCTCTTTTGTTTTAGGTTTATTTTTTGCAAGGCAAACGGGGTTAAGTGGCTTGCCCAAGGCCACACAGCGAGGTCATTATTAAGTGTTTGAGACCGGATTTGAACCCAGGGACTCCTGACTCCAGGGCTGGTGCTTTATGCACTATGCCACCTAGCCATCCCACTACTATTGTCTCTTAATTCGGTCTGGAACTGATAAGTAAACACAACTGCAATGTTGGAAGATAGAAACTCTTTAATTTTTGGTAACTCAAAATGGTGCCTCACAGGATTTCCATGGAAAGAACCCCTGATGAGTTAGGGTTGAGATAAGAGGATAAGATGGGAGGTAGCTGGGTGGTGCAGTAAATAGAGCACCAGTCCTGGAGTCAGGAGGACCTGAGTTCAAATCCAGCCTCAGGCAGGTAACAATTACCTAGCTTTGTGACTTTTGGTAAGTCACTTAACCCCATTGCCTTGCAAAACCTAAGGGGGGGAAAAAGAGTATAAGATTTTTTTTTTTTAGAAGAAGCAGAAGCAATAATGATATCTTATTGATTGTAAGAGGTTTGACCTACTGGGTTGCTCATGGTTATTAGAATATGCCCATGCTTCTTCTGGTATTTGGGAACTTTCAGAAGAGGCATTTAGGGATATTCTGTCTTATCCAAAGAAGTAAGAGAGTAGGCATAAGAGATACCATCATGAAGACATAGTGAAAGAAATAAGCAACACCTAGGTTCCATTAGCACCACGACTAGAGCAAGAGACTTTTTTGATGCACCATTTGCTTGCCAGGGAGATTTAAGGAAGAAGACAAAAGCTATTATCTCTTGCTGATATTTTATTGAATTATCTACAATTGACTAACCTTTTTCAAGGTTCACTTTTCATGGTCACCAAAATTAACACAAGCATGTATGGAAGTCTGAAGACCTAAGGAAAATCATAATTGCATAATTAAGACAAGGTTACTTTTACAAGGGTATATTTAGAAGAAGGAGTGGCTAGGTGGCATGGTGGAGCGTGGCAGCTACAGTCAGGAAGACTGCTCTTCCTAAAGTCAAATCTGGTCTCAGACTCTTAACAGAAGTGTGACCCTGCCAAGTCATTTAAACTTATTTACTTCCGTTTCCTCATCTGTAAAAGAGTTAGAGAAGAAAATATACCTTTGCCAAGTATCTTTGTCAAGAATGTCAAATGGAGTCATGAAGATTCAGACACAACTTAAAAAAAAATGGAAAAACAAATTGGAAGGTCTATATTGAATTTCTATAAAAATGTACTCTTATTAACAGTTATATTCCTACTGTCACCTTTTTACCATTTCCTTTCATGGGATATATAATGTTGAAAGAGGCTGATATATATATATATATATAATATACATAATAATATATATCTGAGAGTTTTACATTGTGTCCATAGGTCTCCTTGAATGTTTTGTTTTTTTGTATTTCAATAAGAACTTATGTTTCTGCTTGGCTACACTGAATTTTATTCATTTTAGGCGACATATTCTAGCCAGAAATTCCTTTCCAATCTCAACAGTTCTCCCTGTAATTGTTAATAAAACAATAAAAGTGCCTTTGACATGATTTAGCTAACTATGTGGAGTGATACATATTTTTTCCACCCAAAGATGCATTTTTACAATCATTGGATCCCTTTTCCTAGGCAGACATGTCCCTGAGAATCCCTCTCAGTAGAGTGACATACCATAAGACATAAAAAGGAGCTATGCATTAGATCTGCTAATTCTTTTGCTCTGGGAATCTGCTTTGCGTAGTCTTCATACCTTCCCTTGGAGTATTAGGCATCTTGTATAGAGAAGGGCATCATAAAATGCTCTTTCTGAGCCAGCCCAGACTGCAATTCTGAGACAAACTATCTGTAGTTATGCTCAATTAGCCTTGAGGTATTTGAGACCTTTACATATAACATGAATTATAGAGGGTGTTCCAGGGATAAGACAACGACTATGCTGAGGCAGGAAGGCAGGAAAATTTAGAGTGTGTTAGGGATATATCAGGAGGGAGTCCCATTTAATTGGAACATGAATGTGAATAGTATGCCATGTGAAGGAATTTGAGTTGCCTTTGGTAGGTAGTTGGAAACCCTGAAGGATTTTGGGTACAGTTGGCACATGAAAAATCTATATTTAAGGAATATTAAGGAAGAAATGGTATACTCAGGGATAGGAGGAGGCAGAAAGATCTATCATTGCAATTGTTCAGACTGGTCATAATAAGGGCCTATATTAGAGAGGTTTTAGTGGAATTAGTGGAAAAGAGGAATTTTGATGTGAGAGATGCTACACAGAGGGACAATATATAAACATGGTCATTGTTTACATGAGAGGCAAATATTCAATGGTAGCATTCAGAGATGACATCAAAGTGAGGATGTGTAATACTACTCTATGCTCATGATGCTTCATGTTTATTATTGACATAAAACTATGAGGAGTCAAGCATTTATTAGACAGTGTGCTAAGCCAACAAAGAAAGGCAAAAATTCACTTTAAGGAGCTACATGCTATAGGAGGAGACAGCATGCAGCTATGTAATATAAACTATTTGCTAGATAGATGAGAGATCTCAGGTTTTGATGGGAATGGGGAAAGGTCTCTTTGAGATGACATAATTTGAGCTAAACCTTGAACGACACCCATGAAGACAAGATACAAAGACAAGGAGGAAGAGAATCCTAAGCATTGAGTTGATGTCGAGAGATGGAGGGCCTCATTCTAGGTGAAAAAAAGGCAGTCCCCAGATCATAAAGTAAATAGAGAAAGGGATCCAAGAATTTGGCTTAATAAAATATAAAATTAGGATAATGCCACATGATTATTCATCTAAGCCCACCTAGGCCCATGCATAGAAGAGAATCCCAAGCTGAGCTTGAAAAGAGTTCTTCTTTGGGGGGATATATATACTAGTATCATCAATGGGGGAAGTCTTTAGTAGGTGGGGTCAAAGGAGTTGTATTTTGAGTCTTCCACCAAGGGCAGAAAGATCATTGTTAAAAATTTAATTAACATAAGAATAGACCTGTCCTTCTTCCTTGACTTTGGGGTTTCTCAGTTATGAGAAAAGATCTTCACAAAGCATGGGGGGTGGGTTTTTCTTTTTATCAAAGTAGGGTAGAGAGGTCTTAATGGGATTTAAGAGATTAGCTCTCTCCAAAACAAGCTTGATTACTTAATTGATCTGATGACCAGGAAACCTTTAGGTGACCAATGACCTTCTACCCACTTTGTCTTAGAGGTCCACAAAAAAGTAAAAAAAAATTATAAGAGAAAATTTCATTGTTTATAGTAGAATGGAATAAAATGTAAGACTAGAAAAGGTGAAAGGCGCCATGTTATGAAGGGCTGGAGAAGTCAAACAGAGGATTTGACACTTGATCTGGAAGGAGCAAGGTAGTCCCAGGATCTTGTTGAGGAGGGAAATGATGAACTGGACAAGAATGGCCCTCACCATCCACTCTAATTCTGAGATTTTCTGATTCGGTGAAATAATGGTGACAAATGTTTAGGAACTGTTGTGGTCATTCTTTGCAATTTAGACTGGAAAGATAATCTTACTTTGTAGGTACTACATTCATTTTTTAAACTGTCTTTTGTTTTTCCTTCTTACTTATGTTATTTTCTCTCCATAGTTCTAATTCCTCTTTTACAACATGACTAATGTGGAAATATGTTAAGCATGATTGGGCATGTATAATTTTTACGAGATTGCTCACCACCATGGGGAAGAGGGGAGTGAAGAGAGGCGGTAGAAAAATATGAACCTCATAAACTTGCAAATGGTTGAATACTGAAAACTACTTTGCATATAATTGGAAAAATAAAATAAAATTTAAAAAATAACACCTGCAGGAAAAGGTCACCCAGACTGAACTTGAAGGCTTATTTTAAAGAGGAACCTAAGATAGCTTATTCCCTATGAGGAGAGCCCTCATTTTTAGGAATCTACCTCCCACCCTGTTTCAATATCAAATGTAGATTTACCTTTTTTTATTTCTACTATAATTTCTCACCACCACTTCTTCCTTCTAAATTCTTAATACATTGGAAGTTTGTTTTCTACCCTTTTTTATTGTTGTTCAGTCATATCAGTGATGTCTGACTTTTCGTAATCCCATTTGGTGTTTTCTTGGCAAAGACATTGAGTGATTTGCCATTTCTTTCTCCAGCTCATTTTACAAGTGAGGAAACTGAGACAAATAGAGTATAGTGACTTGCCCAGGGTCACACTGCTAAGAAGTACCCGAGGCAAGATTTGAACCCAAGTCTTCTTGATTCCAGGGCCCATGCTCTGTCTACTTTTGCAGCTAGTTTACTGTTAAGCGCTATCACCATTTGCATTGTTTGACAAGTCTTACTGATTCCATTTCGACATCCCCTCTTGAATCTCTCTCCTACTCTTCACCTGGTCAACCCAAGTTCAAATCCTCCTGGTCTCCTCTCTGAAACGTTGCAAGCCTCCTAATCGATCATTCTGCTTGTGTTCACTTCTCTTTGTAATCTATGTGCCACACTGTCAAAATGATATTTCTAAGATGCACATCTCATCATATCACAGTAGTACTTCAAAATCTCCAATGGATCCCCTTTTGCATTTAGATTAAAATATAAAATCTACAACCCAGTATTTAAGGCCCTCAAAAGTCTGACTCTCATCTACTCTTCCACACTTATTTAATATTTCTTTCCTTTTCATACTTCATTTTGGTAAAAATTAGCCCTCCATCTGTTCCTTATCCAATACGTCATGATCCTGGACTTTCCCAAAGTTGGTGCCCCATGTCTGGGTTGCAGTCTCTTCCGATGTGATGTGATGATGATGTGTGTTCTTTGTTCTCAAAGAAGACCATACCATGAGAGAGGGGATGCCATGATAAGCAAGTGAATTGTATTGGAGTGATGGGATGCTGTGCTAAATCACCAGGATTACTTTCTCCCCTGGAGATTCCAGTCACCAGATATGAAACAGGACAACTGAGGATGGCCCTCGGTGTGGGGGCAGCTAGTTGGTGCAGTGGATAGAGCACTGGATCTGGAGTCAGGAGGACCCACATTCAAATCTGACCTTAAACATCAATATTTATTAGGGGTGTGTGTGTGTGAGAGAGAGAGAGAGAGAGAGAGAGAGAGAGAGAGAGAGAGAGAGAGAGAGAGAGATCCCTGGACTTCCTCCCAACTTCTTTTTATTAGTAGAGGGTCTAGTTACTTAGAGGCTGTAGATTGCAGTTGATATAGAAATCCTTCCTAACCCCATACCCCAAATGTTACTCCATTCTCCAACTTAACTATTGGAATTGTAAGAAATGAATACTTTTCTCTTTCATTTAATAACTATTGTATTAGGACCACAGTTTTCCCCTCTTCTACTTCCTCCTTCAGAACTCAACCAGTGTAAGAAATTCCTCTTAGAGATTTACCCAGTCTAGGATCTAATCAGATCACAAAAGAAACTGACCAATGGGCACATTCCTGTTCTTTGGGTTTCCTCTGACATGTCCTGAGAAAATGTTGATTCTCTACATTATCAAGACAGGTGATATGAGAATTGATGTCCCTTTGACCAAGATCTGAGTGAAATAAGTCATTACCATAAGATAGCCTACCTCCCAGTAGATTAGTCAATAGAGGTGATAAGGAACATCTCTTCAAAGGGTATATTAACTGTGACCCTAGCACCATTTTTTCTTTATTGATCATCTGCTGGCCTTATTAGTATAATTAGTTTAATTAGTAATTAGAGTAATTGGCTCAGAAACCTTGTCTCTTGAACTTTTTTATTCATCCAAGTATAAACTTTCTACTGGAGAAGTCAATGGAAAAACACTCTAGGATATTTGCCAAGAGAACCCCAAGTAGGATCACCAGTGGTTGAACATGATTAAAACAACTAAGCAATAGCAAATACATCTATGTGTTTGTCCATGTGTCTGTATTACATGTTTGTACTCCTCTAGCAGAAAGTTGCAGGTTCCTTCAAATCAAGAAAAGATGTATTTTTTTGTTTTGTGACCCCAGGACCTAGGACAATGCCTCAATTTCCTCATCTGCAAAAAAAAGGAATAATTGAAATATCTACTTGCTGTGAGGTTATTATTATTGTTGTGACATAGGCGGTGGCATTGCCTAGCTTTAGGGGATGGAGAGCTGGCTTTAGAGTCAGGAAGACCAGGGTTCAAGTCCCAATTCTTTTTTTTTTATATTCACAAATATTTAATTGCTGAATCAAGTTTTGGGGTGACCATGGGTGCACTAATGGCACATCTCCATACAACTGAATCCTCCAAGTACATTAAGTTTTAAATCTGGCTACAGATATAGTACTAATGGTACATCCCTAAACTGGACTCTCCAAGTGAATATACCACTGCTATTCACATACTAAGAACATGTCTGTAATCTTTCAATTCAACAGGTTTTCAAAACTCAAGTCTCAATTCTAACACAAATTTTCTATGTGGCCATCACCCCCATCTCCTTTCTGGACATTTTCATGAATTTCTCTGGGCTCTGATAGTTTAGTTCATCTTATTAGAAGCAGTTGGGTGGGACAGTAGGTAAAAATTCTGGACTTGGAGTCAGGAAGACCTGAATTCAAATTCTGTCTTAGATATTCTTTTATGACCCAGTTCAAGTCACTTCATCTCCCTCAGCCTCTGTTTCTCCATATATAAAATAAGCATAGTAATAGCACCTACCTGCCAAGGTCATCACATGTGATAATATCAGAAAAAAAGCCCTTTGCAAAGCTTAAATGTCTATATGAAGGGCCATGATGGCGGTAATGACTGGAACCAAGCCTTCATTTTCCCTCTCAGCTTCCACACTCTGCCACTCCATGGATCCAATCCAACCCCTCCTTGACAACTTGTCTTTCCTTGTTGTCTTTTCCCACTAGAATGCCAGCTCCTTGGGGGTGAGTTCTTATCGTACTACAGCAGTAAGAAGCAAAACCTCATCACTATGCTAGAGACAAGTTATGGTGCATCTGACTGTGGTTGATGACGTCAATATGAACTCAACATGCTCTACAACAGGTTGCCCAAAACAGGTCATGTGAACATCTGGGGTGGGCATCCTGGAATGGCAGCTCCTTGAGGGTAGAGATCACCTGAATTTCTATTTTAGCAGCTAGCACAAGTTCTGATAAGCCCCTGATAAATACTTTCTCTATACAAATTTTGTATCTATTTTATTTAATATGCATTTGTTCAGGCTTGTAAAATGAATAGTGAATTATTTCATGCCTCAGCCCTCTCACCACCAGGACCATGAAGCAGTCTGGTAGTGTCAAAGACCGAATTCCCTAGGCCTATCTTGGTGTCTTCAGTCATGCTTTAGCAGAGTCATCCTTGAATAAACATGCCAGACCCACACAGAGACTCTGAAGCATCAATATGTGGCTGCTTCAGGAAGGAGGGAAGCTAGGTTTTCCAGGATTGTACTTTTGTGGCTCGGCTGACATTTCTTGGCATCAGAAAGTCCTGCTTATCTGATCCAGGTTTATTCTGGGCTCTCACACTGTAGACAGCTAGGCTGACCCTGAGTGGAATGAGAATGTGAGCATAATTCTCCTGTAGCAGTCTCCCTCTGAGTCTTCCTAGCCTCCCTCTCATGGTACAGTGATGCTTCTCTCCCAAGGCAGTGGATGGGGCTGAAAATAGTGGAGGCCTCTATTGATGGATGCTGAAAGTTTCAGGGATAACATTACTAATGAGCCCCACTTGGGCTAGAACTCCAGAGGCTGTCACTGAACCTTGGTTGTTGCTTCTCTAACCTTCAGGCAGGGACAAAGACATTCATTCTCATTTCCATTTCTATTCTGAGCTCCCCACCATTCCATCAGAATTTGGAATCAATTTGATCAATGGATTGAATCCAAGTCATTTCCATTGACTCCATGAGTCAAGCAGTCATTTGACAAGAGCTTACTAATTGCCTGTTATGTAGCAGGAACTGAAGATGCAGAGAGAAAAATGAAACTTCTTTCAGGAATTGATATTGTATTGGAAGGCTTGTATTTTTACCAAATGATTTTCTTAAAGGCAGATTCTAAAGGCATAATAAACTCTAGTGGCTCCAGCAACATCGAACAGAAAATGCTAGGGTGGACATTCAAAGTCCTTTATCTTTCTACTGCCCAGTCTTATGCTCTGCTGTTCTCCATACACTCTGGGACCAGCTCTTCTGTTCTTGTTGCAGTTCTCCCAAGGGCCACCATGCTTCCCATCCCTCGTATTCAGAATGGCCTCCTTAGTTATCTCTGTCTCAGAGAATCCCTGGATTCATTCAAGACTCAGTCAAAATGTCACATTGGACTGGAGGCCTTTCCAGATTCCACCCCAGTACCTCCCATCTATTGATTCTTCGATTTATCCTTTATACTTCGTTTGAACATAGGTGATCGCAAATTGACTTCTCCATTAGAATGTAAGCTCCTTTCTCCATCACTCACCAAAGCTTGGCTCATTGCAAATGCTTCTTTTCTGATTGCTGACAAGGATAACATTCTTATAATGAATATTTAAAGCTGCAGGGTCATTTTCTGAGCATTCAACAAAGCATATCATCCAGTAGCCAACATGGAGCCTGGTACATAGGTCTTAATAAATGCTGACTAAGAGTCAAATGGTTGAAGGACTCATGGCTTCTCTGATGTTGACTTTTCTGCTTCCACCACTGGAAAATACCTTTTTTTTCACTTTATGTTAAGGGCATACTCTCAGCCCTGTGCTATTTCTAGTGATTGAAGCTGGGTATTATCTAACAGAGGTGAACTGCATGGCAAATCAATATATTAACCAATAGTATGAGATAACCAACATTTAACCAACAGCATGAGATAGCCAACAAGTTATCAAACTCCCAATATGCACTGGTCTATGTACTGAATATTATGCTCTGTGAAAGTCCACTAATTCATGTCTTTTAATGAAATACATGAGAAAATGGATGATGTTTAGCCTAGGGAAGAGAAGAAATAACAAAGATGTCATTTATCATTCAATATGAATGGGAGTCATATGAAGGACAGGTTAGACTTGCTCTTTGTCCTGGAGGGGAGAGAAAACAATTATAGATAAGAATTTTTGAGAGGCAAATTTAAGTTTAAATTAAGAAAACCTTTCTAACAGTTAGAGTCTGAAAATATAGCAAATGACTTTACCTAAGAAGGAACTTGATTTTCTCTCCATGTATATCTCCATGTAAAGGCTAAATGACAGTTTGACCACTTTTCTGGAATAAACAGCCTATTTAGGAAGGGTTCTTTTTTGGAATTTGGTTTGGACCAGGTGCTCAATCAATTCCTATTTAACTCAAATTTGAGAATTCTGTGGTTTCCATCTTTTTTTTAAGGATAAGGACCCCTTTTTGAACATTGAAATATTTCACTGAGTACCTCAAGATGGTAGATGAACTCCTAGCATTCATTCATTGACAAATCATATAATGCCTAAAGGATGCATGAATTTCATAAAACTTTAAAATATATTTTTATCTTCTCAATCTAATATCAATTTCCCATTTGGTCTGCAGAATGGAATAGGCCTATGATTTAATTTAGAACATCTGAGGGAATGAAATCAGTTAGCAGTCAACACTGTGATATGGAAGTCTAAAAAATAAATGTGATCCTGGATGCTGGGCTGTACATGAAGAGAACCTTCCAGAAATCCTTGGTGACAATCAATTGATCAATATCTATCTAAATATCTTTGTATCTGTCTATATATCTATCTACCTATGTATGTATCTATCATTTATCTCTTTGTATCTCAAGGACTTTCTTTTTTAATCTATAATTTAATTTAATTTTTCCAATTGCATGCAAAGATTTACATAGTTTACAACCTTACAAAGTAGTTACAACATTCATTTGAAAATTTATGAGTTCCATAATTTTTCTACTATTCTCTCTTGCCTCCCTCCTCTCCATTGTGTCAAAAAATCTAGAAGTTTTACATGTGCACTTGTGTTTTACACATTTCCATATTAGACATGTTGTAAAAGCACTAGGAAGAAAAAATCCATGAAAAAGAAAGAAAAAAATCACGAAAGAAGTTTTAAGAAGTGAAGATTATATACATTGCTCTACCTCCATAGTTTTTTCCTCTGGATGTGATTGGCTGTGTTCACAGCAGATCTCTCAGGCTTGTGCTTGATCTGCTGAGAGAAACTGCATCCACTATAGTTGGTCATCTCACAATGATATTAATGTGCACAATGTTCTTTTAGCATCATAATGTTCATGCAGGTCTTCTCATATTAACAACTTTTTTGTGTCATGCACTGGGCTATTAGGGATACAGAGGAAAAGTTGATGGAGTTCTGGGCCAAGAGTAGTACCAGAACTTGTGGCTGCAGATTGCAGAATAGAAGAGCAGTGTGCACACCTTGCCCAGGATTGGCAGTGCTGAAAACTTGCAGACCCCAGAAACTGGCTCTGAAAATAGCATCCCAGAAAGGTCAGAAGCTTAGCACAATGCTCCCCATCCCCTAGTGAGCACAGTCCAACTTTAACATCAAGTTCAAAGTCAAGAAACAGGTCAAGTCAAATTTCTTAAACATTAGACTTGGACAAGTGGGAGCTAGTGACTCTCTGAGACGTTAAGAAACAATAAAATAAAGTAAAAAGAAAGAAAAAAAAGGTAAGAAAATGTGAAATATTTCCTTGGAATAAAACAACTGACTGGAAAACAGATTGAGAAGAGATAATTTAAGAAATAGTGGACTAACTGAAGGTCATTACAAAAAAAAGTCTAATAATAATCTTTTAAGACATAATCAAAGAAAACTGTCCCAAAATATTAGATACAGAGAGTAATTAAAAAAGTTTCTCAGCCACCTCCCAAAATGAATACTCCCAGGAATATTATAGTCAAATTCCATAGCTCCTAAGTCAAGGCAAAAATACTGCAAGCAGGCAGAAAGAAGCAATTCAAATACCATGGAGCCACAGGCAGAATTTCACAAGATTGAGCAACTTCTCCATTAAAGGAGTAGAAAGTTTAGAATATGATATTCCAGAAGGCAAGGGATTTAGGATTACAGCCAAGAATAACCTACCTCATCAAACTGAGAACAATCCTTTGTTTAATAAAATAGAGGGCTTCCAAGCATTCCTAATTAAAAAAACAGAACTAAATAGAAAATCAAACAGAAGACACAAGAAAATCATAAAATCATGAACATGAAAGAGTAATCATAAGAAATTAAATAAAGTTAAACTGTTTGCATTCCTCTATGGGAAGATGATGCATGTAATTCCTAATAACTTTATTATTAATAGGGCAGTTAGGAGGAGTCTACAAAGACAGAAGGCACAGGTATGAGTCAGTTGCATTGAGATGATCTACCAAAAATCTCTGTAAGGGGAAGAAAGAGCATTGCACTAGGAGAAGGGAAACTTAAGAGGTAGAAAGAGGAAAATTTTCCTTACATCAGAGAAGCATGTAAGGAAGACCTTTTAAAAATGGAGGGGGAAACTGAAGAGGTGGAAGGTAATTCTTGAATTTCATTATCATTGAAACTGGTTCAAAGAGGGAAGAATACATACACACACACGTGTGTGTGTATATATATAAACATGTATGTATATGTCATATATCTATATCTATATTTCTATATCTATATCTATGTCTCTATCTCTATCATCTCTATCTCTATCTCTCTTTCTATCTCTATGTCTATATCTATCTATCTATCTATTTATCTATCTATATCTATCTATCTCTATATTTATATCTATATACACACACATTCAATTGGGAATAAAAATTTATCTTATCTAATTGGGAAATAGGAGGTAAAGGGGATAAGAGATGACAGGGTACTAAGATTATGGAAGGTACTGGACAGCAATACGCTTTTGAGAAGGGATGGGAAACAAAAATATAGAGAGAGAAGAAAAACAAGAAAATTGGATGGAGAGAAATACACAATTAATAATCATAACTGTCAGTGTGAACAGGTTGACTAAACT
This sequence comes from Macrotis lagotis, assembly GCF_037893015.1. Lineage (NCBI taxonomy): Eukaryota > Metazoa > Chordata > Mammalia > Peramelemorphia > Peramelidae > Macrotis > Macrotis lagotis. The sequence goes on along the minus strand of NC_133658.1, from coordinate 16,422,239 downwards.
ATAAAACAAAAGTAGATATCAGAATAGATTAGAAATCATAATCCAGCAATATGTTATATAGAAAAGGCATACTTAAAACAGGATACCCACATAGTTAAGATCAAAGAATGGAGAATCTCATATTTCAGATGAAATTGGGGGTAAAAAAATCATGATCTCAGACCAAGCAAAAGCAAAAATAGCCCTAATTAAAAGATATAACTATATATTCCTAAAAACCATAGACAATGAAGTACTATCAACAAGTTTTTGGCTATGTTTTCTGATAGAGGTCTCCTTTATCAAATATAGAGGGAACAGAGTAAAAATTTAAAAAAATAAAAGCCATTCCCTAATTGATAAATGATTAAATGATATGAACAAGCAGTTTGCAGATGAAGAAATCAATGGTATCTATAGTCATATGAAAAGAAGAAAGGTTTAAATCACTATTGATTAAAGAGTGGCAAATTAAAACAACTGAGTTTACCACCTCACATCTCTCAGAAATGACTAATGCTGGAGGTAATGAGGATTAATAGTTACATTAATGAATTGTTGATGGAGTAGTGAACTGATCAAGCCATTTTGGAGTACAATCTGGAATTATGACCAGACTACCATAAAACTACCTTCTCTCTTACCTCTACTAAATTTGTATCTCCAAGAGATAAAAGAAAAAAGGAGAAGGACCTATTTATATACAAAAATATTTATAGCTGCTCTTTTTTGGGCTAATGACCTGGAAATTGAGGGAATGATCATCAATTGCAGAATGAATGAACAAGTTGTGGTATATGATTATGGAGGAATACATTGTGCCATAAGAAATGAACAAAACAACACAACATGGCAAGACCCATATGAATTGATGCAAAGTGAAGTAAGAAGAACTGAGGCTCATTGTGCCCAGCAATGTTGTAATGAAGATAAATTATAAAGGATCTGACTACTCTGATGACTATTCTACTAAGACTAACAGCAATGTTGTAATGATGATTAACTGTGAAATTAACTTGTCTACTCTGATGATTATAATCGTCTTTATTTATTTTTTTTTTGTAAGGCAAATGGGGTTAGGCTTGCCCAAGGCCACACAGTTAGGTAATTATTAAGTATCTGAGGCCGGATTTTGAACTCGGGTACTCCTGACTCCAGGACCAGTGCTCTACCTAGCCACCCCTGATTATAATCTTCTAAGGAAATTCCAAAGGACTCACCTCCAGAAAAAGAACTGATGAACTTGGTGAAAACTAAAATATAATTTTCTCATTTTATGTTTTTGGCTTTTTTTTGGTGATATGACTAATTTGGAAATATTTTTTTTATGATATCACATGCATATTTAATATGTTTTTTACCTTCTTAGTGGGTGGATAAGGGATTGGTGAAATGAATCTGGAACTCAAAGTTTAAACAGAATAGAATTTAAAATAGATATTAAATTTTTAATAAAAAAGAATGAGTCACATAAGATGACTCTGAGGTTTAAAACCTGGGTGACTGGACATATGTTAGTATCCCTGATGGAAATAGGGAAATTAGGGATAGAGGAGGTTTTGGAAGGGGAAAGATTATGAATTTTGTTTTTGACCGAGTTTGAAGTGTCTGTGTCATATTAATCACATATTCAGTAATAGATGGTGATGTGGAATTAAAGCTCTAGAGAGAGATTTGGATATATGGACAATGAGGGCATCTTCCTAGAGATGATAACTAAAATCCTGGAAGCTTATGGGGCCACCAGGAAAGAATGCTGAGGAGACAATATAAGATGACTTAAGAGAAAACCTTGAAATACTCTTCCGATTAATCAGTGTGACGTGAATAATGAATCATTAGAGGAGACTTAAAAGGAATGGTTGGAAAGGTAGGGGAGGGGATCCATATAAGGCAACTGTCATGATAAAAGGAGAAAGTATATAAGTGGTCAACTATGTCAAAAGCTTCAATGAGATCAAGGAGGCGGAGAGCTGCAAAAGTTGGAACTAGATTTTGATATTATTGATAAATTTAGATTCAACAATTTCAGGTGAGGGATCAGATACATGACTTGATTGCAAAGAATTTAGCAGTGAGTGAGAGATAGGAGATATTTAGGGAGAACAGGTTAGATGTTAAGGAGACGATATTTTTCTAAGTTATTTTTCTATAAAAAGAGATTGATAGGGGCTGGCTAGGTGGCCCAATGGATAGAGCACCACCTCTGGAGTCAGGAGTGCCCGAGTTCAAAATCCGGCCTCAGATACCTAATAATTACCTAGCTGTGTGGCCTTGGGCAAGCCACTTAACCCCATTTGCCTTGCAAAAACCTAAAAAAAAAAGAGAGAGAGCTTGATAGGACAGTAGAAGTAAAGAATGTAGGATTTAATGGAGGTTTTTGAGGGCAGGGAAGACTTTAGGTTACTTATAGGCAGTAATGAGGTAAATTGTAACTAAGGTAGACTGGAGATTATTGAGAGGAGAAAGGGAAAAGATAATGACAACGATCTCTTTTTTGGGGGGAGGGTTGCAAGGCTTTGCCCAAGGCCACGAAGCTAGGTAATTATTAAATATCTGAGGTCGGATTTGAACTCGGGTCCCCCTGACTCCAAGGCCAGTGCTCTATCCACAGAACTACCTACCTGCCCTGACAGCAATCTCTTGGAGAAGACAGGAGGGGCTTAAAGTCTAGGGGCATATAGAGAAGTTGACTTTGGCCAGAAGATGCTATTCTCCATAATATACCTTAGTGAACTAACATCTGGAGGATTGTGTTCAATTCTAAGTGCCAGAGTCTTGAAAATTTGTCATTGATAAAATGGAAATCACCCAAAGTGGGAGACCAGGATGAAAGAAGTTTAATTTATGTTAGATAAAGATCACTTATTCCTCATAAATCACTGCCATGTCATGGTAGAGGGAATGAAAGAAAATGAGTTATGCCGTAAAGGTCACCTGAGATAAATTGGTAATAGTGGAGAGTTCTGACAAAAGATGACCCACTGGAGAAGGAAATGGCAAACCACTCCAATATCTTTGACAAGAAAACCCCAAGGACAGTATGAAAATGTTACAAGATGACACCAGAAGATGAGTCCCATAGGTTTGAAGGTGAGAAATATCAACAGTCTTGGACAGGCAGTTGATAGCACTCTTATGTCAGAAAGGGAAGAATTAAGAAGATTCTTGATGAGAGTGAAAGAGGAGGATGTAAAAGTTTGACTCGAAGCTTAACATAAAAAAAATCCTCAACAAAACCTCCCCAAAGCTAAGATCTTGACAACTGGTTCCATCACTTCCTGGCAACTGGAAGGAGTCAAATTTTATATTCTTAGGCTCAAAGATCACAGCAGACAGTGACTACAACCATGAAATGAAAAGATACTTGCTCCTTGGAAGGAACACTATGGCAAATCGGGGCAGCATACTAAAAAGCAGAAACATCACCTTGCCAGCAAAGGTCCTTATGATCAAAGTTTTGCTTTTTATAGGGGCAGTGGATGATATGAGAGTTGAAAATTGACACTTTTGAATTGTGTTGCTAGAGAATTCTTTTAAGAGTCCCTTGGATAGAAAAGAGATCGAATCAGATAATACTTAAAAAAATTAGTTCAGGTTATTCATTGGAAGGCTAAAAGCTGAAGCTAAAGTTTAAATACCTTGTCTACCCAATGAGAAGACAGGGTTCATTGGAAAAGATTCTGATGTTAGGAGAGGGCAAAGGAGAGGGGAGGATAGAGAATGAGATGGATGATGTCATGGAAACAATGAACATGAACTTGGATAGACTTTGAGAGGTAGTTGAGGATAGGAGGACTTGGCATATTATGATCCATGATGTCACAAAGAATCATACATGACTGAGTGACTGAATCAACCACTATCACAAGGACAACCACCACCACTCTACAACTAAGAAAAGGTTCAAGGAAAAAGGGGTCTGATAACTCTCTCTAGTTATATGAAGAGCTATGATATGGAGGGTAATAGATTTGTTCTATTTGACTTCTGAGAACAGAATGGGGAGCAAAATTGCAGGTAAGAAAATTTAAAGTTAGTATAAGGAAGACCTTGCTTAAATGAGAGCTATCTATTACTAGAATGAACTTCATTTTGGGAGGAACTAAGTTCCCCTTTTGGGGAGGTCATTAGGTAGAGACTGGTGAACCATGTCTTGACTATTGGACATGAGATTTCTTTTTGAATATAGATTAGAAAAAAATTGTAATTTCCAACTCTAAAATACTGTCATTTTGATTTTCTAAAATAATCCACAAGTGATCCCTAAATGATCCCACTGGGCAGAATGGTCTTCTTATCAGTCACGCAATTTTTGCCAAATATTGTGTTTACTTATGGATGCTGCATTTTAAGAAGGAGATTGATAAGCTGAGAAGGACTCCAAGGAGGTTATAGCTGTCCCTTGTGTCTGGAATTCCTTTCTTTCTCACATTCATCACTTGGAATACCTAGTTTGCTTCTAGGCTCAGGTCAAATACCATAATCTACATGAATGAATGAATGAATGAGTAAAAGAACTCCATGTTTTCAAGTACTCATCATGTTCCAGGCACTAGACTACATAATTTGTAATGCAAACCAAAAAAAAAATAAAATAAAAGCAAGATATTCTCTGCTTTGCAGGCGTTCATTCTATTTAGGGTAGCAAACAGGGCAGATGGCAATGCATTTTCTGGAGTATCATTTCCATCAGTAAAAGCATAACATTTTCTTTGGTTGAACCATTTTACAGGCCTAAAGACTTAGGTGGTGAGAACATTCTTTTCTAAGTCTTTAGTAGCTTTGGCTGTTAAGGATTCAGAGCATAGTACAAGTAATAGCTTGATAAGGTTAACTCCCTAGGTGATGACTGTGTGTATTTAGGATTAAGAGGGATTAGTAGTTTATTGTTATTTCCACCAGGGTCTCAGGAGTGCTAGTGGTTGAAGTAGTTTTTGGTGGCATGGTTTGCCTCGCACATGTAAACTCCTTTGCAATGACTCATTCCTTCAACATCTAAAACCTCCTCCGGCCTTGATGTTTTTTATAAAGGTTAAGTAGGTCATCATTTACCTCAATTCTTACGTGGTCTTTAATTTTTGAATGGGCATTGCTTCAAAAAACAGACCTGGGAAAGTCCTTGGTTTAAAAAGGGTAATGTGTCATCTGCTACAGTGGGGTCATTGCCAGTCAGTTTGACCTATGCCTTGCTGCTGTCTCTGGAGAAAAGAGTGAGGCTGATGACTTTGCACATCTCTGCCTTACTTAAATAAATTCACTTGCATGTCAAAACATCAGTCTTGATGTGATTGGTCCTCTTTGAGAAAGGACAATCTACAATGCACCATTAATGCCTCATTCTCCAAATCACCTTTTATAACATCTATTTTCCATATGCCTACCCATATATATGTTTCCATCCTTATTTAGAATGTTAGCTCCTTGAAGGCAGAGTTCATTTTGAACTTGGTCTGTGCCTGCCCAACATCTAAGGACAGTAGTTGGCACAACTAGAGTGGTTCAATAGATAGGGCACCAGCTCGAGCTAGAAGAACCTGAGTTCAAATCCAGCCTCAGGCACTAGCTAGCTATGTGAACTTGGGCCAGTCACTAACCCCAGATTGTGTCTCTTCCAGGGTCACCTCCAGTAGTTCTGATCCATGTCTGGTCACTGGACCCAAATAACACTAGAGGAGAAAGTGAGACTGGCGACTTAGCATAATACTCCTTCACTGATATCTACCTGCTTGTCATCGGCATCACCTCCGTGATATTATGATCTTTGAGAATGAAGGACAAATGACCTGGCATGTAAAGGATGCTTAATAAATATTTCTCAATTGACTTATTAATCAGGGTAATTTTAGTTAAAAAAAACTTTATTAATTCCTTGCAAAACTCCAGGCATTGCCCTAAGCCATGGAGGCACATATTTCATATAAGAACAGTTTGTCTATTCCTCTTCTCTTTTTCCAAACCTTATCCAAACATCTTTTGTGCTCTAAATTTCTATGGTAATTTTCCTATCTGTGGCCTCTGAATTTCAATGCAGGAAGTCCCTTATAGATCTTAAGAAAATACCCACAAGCAAGTGATCCCTTACAAATTCAATTTTATCATAGATACCTTGTGTGGTAAAGAGAGAGATTTTAAGTTAGTTACTGGCTGTTTGTTGTTCAGGTAATCAGTAAACATTTAAAAATGCCTTGTTCTAGATCCGTGCAATGGGGGAGACAAGGAAAAAGCAAAAAAGAAAAAGAAAACAACTCGTTTTTGAGGGTTCCTGCATCAAGGACCTTACATCTTAATGAAGGAGAAAAGTTATAAACAAAAAGGTACATGCAAAACTTGGACAGATGAAAGTACCTGCAAGTCAATGGAGTTCATGATTGAGCCTTGGGAAGGCAACCTAACACCCATTCCTTCAAACAATCATCTTTGGAACTGAGTGGATGGACAGTTGAAACAATTGCTAATCAAATGGAGTTTACCTTCTACTTGGGGAAAATACACTTGTGCATCTATTATGATATAAATGGAACATGGATATATGAACAAATAAAAATGCATACATGGGGGTGGCTAGGTGGTGCAGTGGATAGAGCACCAGCCCCGGAGTCAGGAGTACCTGAGTCCAAATCTGGCCTCAGACACTTAATAATGACCTAGCCGTGTGGCCTTTGGCAAGCCACTTAACCCCATTGCCTTGCAAACAAACCAAAACTTAAAAAAATGCATACATGGTAGTCAAATGTCTTACTTATTTCTAAGTCAAAGATCCATAGTTATGAGACCACTCCTGATGAATATTGAAAGCTTTTCTGTCTCCACATCTAAGTGGATTGCTAACAACTTGACCCCCAGTCACCTCTCCTGCAAGCTCATACAAGAAATGGGTGATGACAGTAGTACATAATTCTTCCATTGTCCTCAGGGCCTCTAACTAGATAGGGCTATTCCTTTTCCTTTAGTTTTGCCAATCAAGTGATTTTATATCTGCTGAGAGATGGAAAGTATTTCTAGACGGCAGCGTGGTATAGTATGCTGAATATTAGTTTTGGAGACAGGAAAATCTGGGTTCAGGTTCTTTCCATCATGCTAATTAGCATTAATGATAGCTGTCTGACCCATCCAAGTTGCTAAACAGCTTAGATGTGGTCATTTGCATTAAACATTTTGCAGACTTTGCAGCTATAGATGATGGCACATTATCATTAGTAGTTTTTTTCACAAAATACTTGGAGACCCTCCTTGATCTCATTCAGTTAAGATGATTATTTGTCCAGGCAAGGTAACACTCCTCAGTCAGCTCAGAGATTCTGGAAAATCTTTGGTGGATTTTGTAGATTTGGTAATTCCCCTGAACAATGTAGTTTACCACTCCTAGATGCCTATTCCCCCTTCCTCCCATTTGACTCTCATCTATTCTTCCCGCAATTCCACCATGTGTTGTCTATACAACAAATTGAAGGCCTTATTTGGTTTCTCCTGCTATCAAAAGGATATCAATGAGTACCTTTAGCTGGCCATGTGTCACCTATTGCTCTTGCCACATGACCAACCCTACTTCTCATTGTATAATTTCTTGATAATATCTTTTCTCTTCCTCTTTCGAATTTCCTGTTTTACATTGAAGTCTGCTGGTTCCCACTACCACATGAATTCTTATTGTCTTCTATGTGACATTCACAGTGAATTTTTAAAATACAGCTGTGTTCTATGGCTTGCTGCCATATGAGACTCTTTTTGAAGGTTATTATTGAGAAGATCTTTGCTTTCATAAGAAGCTTGCAGGTGTTAAAGGAGCTTTGAAATTTCCTGAATCCAATCCAGGTCTCTCTCTTTCTCTTGTTCAACTCTGGGCCTAATGTGTTGTACGTCTGTCCAATGCATCTCACAAATACATACTGATGGGGGGCAGCTAGGTGTCCAGTGGATAGAGCACCGGTCCTGGATTCAGGAGGACCTGAGTTCAAATCTGCCCTTAGACACTTAATAATTACTTAGCTGTGAGACCTTGGGCAAGTCAATTAACCCAATTTGCCTTGCAAAAACCCCAAACAACAACAACAAAACAGCAAAAAAATCCATCTTGATGGACTAGATCTATAGGGTGTTCATCCAAATGCAAGTTGAAATCTGTTCAAGGGACATTCTTAATCCATTTGGCCTTTCCATTGTGGATGATGAGATCAAACATATTTGAGTATTTTTGAATCTCTTCCAGAAAAGACTCTATGCTTTTCTGGAACTAGATGCAATCAGTACAATAACACCCCCTCTCCACCCCCAGTCCCCCACCTCATACCCAAATGGTAACATCATGAGGACTTCATCATTTACACAGAAACTCTCTTCAAATTTTTCCATTTCTTTACAGTGTCTACTCTTTTGAATGGTGAATAATTGTGGTCATGAAACATCTCTCTGAATTATGCCTTATCAGACTTTAATCATCACAAGGTCACAGGGTCATTGAGCATAATAATTTTTTTCGTGCCATCTCCCAAGGAACCTTGGAGGATTTTGATAGAGAGCTGGAACAAACTTGTTGTATAAGAGCCTACAATATAAACTTTTTTCCCTCTACTGGCTCAAGTGCCATTCTTTAATCAACTAACAATGAATATAATATCTTAGAGTCTCTATATCTTTCAGACAATTGTTAAATGGTAAAGATGGATTCTTTTTTAAAAATACTTATTATGAAAGCCTCCTTTTCCATTCTAATACCTTCACCTCAGATGCTTTCCACATGGACAAAGACAATGCTTGCATTTTTATATAGACGAAATAGTAAAAAATGGAGAACTTTAGTTATCAATGGTTTCAATCATTTTTCAAGGTCTAAGATTCTTCCATGTTTTTCCTAATTCAATTACTTTGTTTATATTTCCCCCAATGCCCTTAGAATGAATTGTCTCCAGCAATGTGAAGCCTTTAGCCTCTAACACACACACACACACACACACACACACACACACACACACACACACACACACACACACACACACACACACACAAAGTCTAATTTATTGTCTTTCCCTATCTTTGTTTTCTTTAGTGTCTCTCCTTAAGCATGTGCAGGACTATCACATCACATTTCCAAGTGTGGTACTTCCATTGTTTTTGATGGAGAAAATAGTTTATTATAAGTAGTGTTACAAATCCCTTCCCCTTTTCTTCTACTTACTGTTACCTTTGCATTTTCATCTTTCTGTGCCCTTGGGATAACATTGCTGAGTTTGAGATCTTGCCAAACTTCATTTAAACTGATTTCACCCTCCACTGCTTCCCTCTGATTTATGAAATGATATTATCCATCACTGTCCATCATCTTTCTTTGTCTGGCTTTACAAATTAGATTATATTTGAACCTTTAGTCACCTTTGACAGCCTTCTCTCTCCGTTTGGTAAATGCTTCAGATGGTTGCTGATCAAGTGATTTTTGAGATCTTTTGGTCTTCTTGGTATTTTGATTCCTTTACACAGATTAAAACTTTGACACTGTGGTTTAGTGGATTAAAAACTGATCCTATGTGGCACAGTGGATAAAGCACCGGCCCTGGAGTCAGGAGTTACCTGAGTTCAAACCCAGCCTCAGACACTTAATAATTACCTGGCTGTGTGGCCTTGGGCAAGCCACCTAACCCCATTTGCCTTGCAAAAAAAAAAAACTGATCCTAGAACCAGGAAAACCTAGGTTCAAATCTAACCTCTGGCAAATATTGAATATACAATCTTTGGCAAATTGCTTAATTTCTCAGTGTTGGAAGCAACTCTCCAAGATAACAAGTTATTCCAAAGAAAATTGACCTGCATTGAGACGGGGAGTTTATTCACCTATTCACCTTGGAATTTTCGATACCATTGAAAACATAGATCCATTCTCCATCTGAAAGTTTCAGGATAAAATTATTATAAATGGTATTAATGTCATCTATCTATCTATCTGCCTCAATCTCATTCACTTCCTTTTTGATAGCTGAATGGTTATGCAAATAGTTGAAGATCAGGTTGCTTCCAATTGTTCATTATAGTTATACATAGTCTGGAAAGAGGGATTGATGCTAGATCACGACAGGCCTTGAATCAATAAACGAATCCAATAAGCATTTATTATTGCTGTTGCCAAGTTGTTTGCAGTAATGTCAGACTCTTCATGACTCCACTTGAATCTGGAATTTTGCCCTTTTTTTCTCATTTTATAGATGAGGAAACTGAGGAAAACTGGGGTTAGGTGACTTGTCTAGAGTCACACAGATGCCAAGTGCCTGAGGCCAAATTTGAACTCATCTTTCTGCCTCCAGGACAGTTACTCTATCTACTCTGCTATAAACTAAAAGATACAGAAGACTATTTCTACCTCACAATTTAATCTTAAATGCCAAAATAATGAATCTCCATCACTTCCTGAAAACAATAAGGAGTCATTGAATATTCTTGAGCAGGGGTCTGGCATGGATAGATCTTGCATTGATTATATAGCTATATTTGGCAGCTATCTAGAGGGTAGATTAGGGAAGAGAGAAACTGGAGGTAGGGAAACAAGTCAGGAAATTGTTGTAATAGTCTAGGTCTAAAGGGATGAGCGTCTCTGTGTACCAGGGATAGTTGTATGATTAGAATGAAGCAGACAGATATAAGAAACATTGCTATAGATTAGAAAGCATTCAGCAACTCTTAATATGGAGTTTGAGGGAGATTCCAGAATACTTTCTAGGTTGAGCATCTGCAGCAAGGGCCCCTCCTTCTTTACATTTAGTCAGATTCTGGTTACGGTGAAAATCTACCTGCCTTTTCTAGTTGTACAAGAATACTTTTAGGCAGTAGCCAAAGAGCTTGATATAAAAGTGTGACATGTATGGCTCAGGAAGACTGGGGTTTAAAGTCCATCTCTTACTTTGGCTGTATATATCATAACCCTTCCGAGCTCCATTTTCTTCATTAGAAAAATGAGAATGGACATTAATAGTTGTGGTAACAATAAAATGAAAGGCTGACTCTCTTCTTTTGAGACTCAGGTATATTATAAGCACCTTGAAAACTTTAAAGATCTCTATAAAGCTCAATTATTGCTATAAAGGACAGCTGCTGAGCTTCTTCTCCATGAGGAAAAAAGCCCATAGCAAATCAGGTCCTGAAATAAACTAGAAAACCACAGTTTAGTAGTTGTGTACCTCTAGACTGAGCATTAAAGAAACTCAACACAACCCAATCTCTGCCCTTAACTCACTGTGTAGGTCTTATCTCTTATTTTCCATGGAATCCCAGTTTCCCTTTTTGATAAGGATTTATATTAAATCCCTTATAAGAATATACTATGAATCTTAAGTCCCCTGTGAGATTTATCTCACTTGGGTACCGTCGAAAGAAGAGATGCCCTCAGATTCCTAGATAACAAAATATGGGAATAAGAAGATAATTGTAATAACAGTAATAAACAGCAATATTTAACTTATATATTGAACTTTGGGGTTTCAAAAATACTTTGTGTATAGCAATTCAATGAATTGGTTCCTTGTAAGCATATCTGGAGTCTTAGCTTTAGTTCTGAGCCCCACTATTTTGAAAGATCATTAATAAACTGGAGAGAATCCAAAGGAGAGATACCAGCATAGTTGAGAATCTTGAATTTGTATAAAATGATGCTCAGCTGAGAGTTTAGCTTGGAAAAGAGAAAACTCAGGAAGGACCGAATAGATGTCTATAAATTTCAATCGAATGAGAGAATGATGCTACTTTGTTAGATTTCTGAAGTCAGACCAAGGAGCAATGGGGGAAATTGCAAAAAACAAAGGTTAATTAGGAATGAGAACAGGAAAAACTCAGGAATGAGAGCTGACCTCCAGGGGAATGAGCTGCTTTGGGGATGGTGAGTTTCTCCTCCCAGGAGGTTTGTGGGTGAAGGCTGAATAAAAGTCTTCTACCTATGCTTTTGAAGGGATTCTGGTCATGGTGGGAGTTTGCCTAGTTGGCCTCTGAGATCATTGCCAACTCCAAAATTCTGTGATGAATGCTTACTGAGAGACAGCTTGAATTCTTTTCAGTGGAAACCAGAAGAATCTAGGCCTTAATGGGCTTTGAGTTTAAGAAGGGCCTCCCAAGGACTTTTAATAGGCTCTTTTACCACTGGTGATTAATTGCAGCCCTAATGAATTTTCTGGCACAATTTATCACCCTGGTGAGGTAGACACCAGAGCCTCCTGAGCCTCAGGGAAGCTAGGATGCTCGAGAAGACTGAGTCTTCCCTCCTGCTGAGTCACCAATTTCTGGAGGCATGAATCCTCCACAGTTAATCTTCCTTGTTTGCACTTACTCCTATTTCTTTCTAGGATGTCTCAGATCCTGTGGTTTGGGGCCACCTTATTTGGAAGGATGGGGCCAGACCAAAGACAATAGGAGATTCCTTTCTGAAGATCATGCCAAATGTCAGAGGAAACCTCATCTGTCTACATGATAGAATCATGGATGGAGGATAGGGAGGGACCTCAGAGATCAGCTAGTTCCAGGTCCTCATTTAGAGAGGAGGACACTGAAGTAAAGAGACATTAAATGACTTGCTCAAGGTGACTCAGTGGCAGAGCTGAAATGTGAACATTTACATCATCTCACTCCAAGCTCAGCATACTTTCACCAAGAGGGTGTCTTCTTGCATATAATTCACAGAAACACTTGGTAGGATTCCATTTGCCAGCTTGTTAAATAGGTTTCTGAACTTTGTTCTTAACCTTGGAACAAGCTCTGAGTCTTTTTGTCCAAAGTTTTAGCATGCAAAAATAAGTTGAATTAGGAAGTGCAAAGCTTTCTCCATTTAACCCTTAAATAGATATAGTGGAAAGTGCCAGTCTTTCCTAGTGAGAAGCGGGGAGGGAAGCAAAGATTTTACCATATAAATATTGTAAAGTGTGCCAGACATTGTGTTAGTTGCTGTTACAAATAGCAACACAACAGTCCTGCAAAGTAGATATCTTTAATATTCCCATTTTACAAGTGAAGAAACTGAGGAGGGACTAGGTAAAGAGACTTGCCCAGGGTCACACAGCTAGTATATATCTGAGACCAGATTTGAACCCAAGTCTTCTTGATTTCAGGTCCATTGTCCTATCCGATACGCCACCACCACTATTCCAACCTTCAATATTGTATTTACAAGCTAATGAGTGATTTGTTTCATAGATTCACATCTCTCATGATTAGTACCTGTGTGACCCTAGGAAAGTGATTTACCTTTTCTGGGCCTCTCTTTTTCTTTATGTGTACAAGAAGGGATGGAATTAAGAAAAGATCTGGAGAGCACAGTTTCTTAATAGGAATGGAACTCCAGAGGCTATTTAATCCAACTTCTTCAATTTCAAAATATGAACACTGTGATGTTGTGATTTACAGAAAAAATCAAGGAGGATTCAAACCCAAGTCTTTTGCTTTCAGTCTTTTCGTTGGGTGGGGTTTCTTCTTACCATCATATCTTTCTTCTTAGATTACTTACAATTCCTTACTTCTTTTTTTAAATGATATTTATTTTTCCATTTAAAATGTGAAACCTTTTCAACATTCATCCACATGCATATGCATATTTTAAGTAACTACAAACTTCTGATCCAAGGTATTAATTATTTTATGAGTTCAGGGTCTACTCATCACAACATAACACCAGTTTTGTTTTCTTTTCACCAAGGCTCAAATTTCCCTTAAGAACAGAATAATAGCATCATTAGAAGAATATTAATTATGATTAATGAATGACTTGGTATAATCTTTTGCATGTTGCACTAATGTGAGTAAGGAAGTTGGGGTTCAAATCTTGCCTCTAACTTTTATTGGTAGAGTATTCCTGGACAAATCACATGATATCCCTGAACCTCAGTTTCCTCATCTGTAAAAGATGCATTAAAATACTTGTAGAATTCATGAAGTTGGTTGAAGGTTTAATGAGATACCGTCACACAGCATGATACAGTAAAAAACATAACCAAAAAAACTTGGGATTTGGAGCCAGAGAACCTATTTGCTAATGGTTATTTATTACCTATGTTGTCCACAACCAAGGCTGTTGTTTACTAACTCTGTGACCCGGCCAGAGTCACTTACTCATTCCTGGTCCTTACTTTCACCATCTGTAACATCTGGATGGTCATCCCCATAGTAGGGACCTTCAGGGTTGTTAGAAATATCTTATGGGATGAGGTACCCACAATTCTTTGTACATGTTGTTGGATATAAGTTTGAGCCATTGTTATTTCTCTGCACGTCTCTCAGGCCTAAATGCTTAATAAATGTCTTTGGCAACCTCAAGGTCTGAACTGGCAGCAAGGGATAGAGTAGGAGGAGCTGCCATTCTCTTATCTGTGCCAGAAAATCAGGCCGATTAAATGCTTTACAAAGCACAGAGGCAGCCTTCTAAATGATGCATTTTCACAGGAGCAGTCATCACTTTTTTTCTGTTTCACTTTGTTTTCTCCTGCCAAGCTGGATGCCGCCTGTGACTTTAGATGGTCCTGGAAACTGTGGGTTACTCCTTGTTCAGCATTCCTAAATAAAAAAACTCAGAGTTCAGAGTCATGCACACTTAGGGATGGAGAGGGAGTGTAACAAAAAAAGGAACATCATCAAAAGGAAGACTGGAAAACAAGGCTGGGGTTTACTAACTTGTTTGAAGGCATGCCAAGATTCAGAGAAATTTGAGTTGGAAGGGCTGATTGTAGAAATATGAGCAGGATGGAATATTAGAAATCTTCTGATCCAACAGATGAGGAAACTGAGGCTGTGAGCTAACGTTATTTGACCAAAGTCATCCAACAAATTCATGTCAGATTTTGTACTAGAACATGGTTCTCTTGGTTCCCAGTCTATGTCCTTTCCCAATGACCAGTGATCTAGCCCAGTCCTGATTATGAAATATGGTTCATTTCTGTGCTTGAAAAACTCCATGGATTGGGAACTCGGTATTTTTAGAGTAAATTCATATGTTTTTTACACCTTTAATAGAAATATTTTTCTTGTGTTGAACCATAATCTGTAGGGTGTGCACATAACTTTTATTTAATAAATTACTCATTCTGTTAATTTATTCAACTCCTATTTTGCACTATACATTGTGAAAAGATAGCAAAGATGAAACAATTTCTTCTCTGTAGGATTTAGGATTCTAAGAATGGACACACACATATACACACAAGTATATATAGGATAAATAAAAAGAGAATAAATATAACTATGAGATGGTTCTATAAATCCCATTGTTAAGTCTTTCCAAATGACTTAGCTAAGACATTGACATTTATGAAAACTTCTTATTGGAAAAAATTATTTCTATAAATAGTATTACTTTCTCTGTTACAGGCTTCATTTCACAAAAATATGGGAAACCAAGATAGAATTATAAAAATAAGACCATTCTCCAATTAATAAATGATCAAAGGATATGAAAAAGTAATTTTCAGAAGAGGAAATCAAAATTCTTTATAGCCACATGAAAAAAGATGCTCTAAATCATTACTGATCAGAGAAAGGTAAATTAAAGCAACTTTAAGATACCACCTCACACCCACCCGATTAGTTAACTTACCAGAAAAGTAAATTGACAAAGACTGGAGGGGATATGAAAAATTGGAACACCAAGCACTGTTGGTGGAGTCGTGAACTAATCCAACTATTCTGGAGAACAATTTAGAATTATGCCCAAAAGATTATAAAATTATGTAGAGCCTCCAACTCAGCAATATCACTATTAGGGATGCATACCAAATAGATTTATAAAAAGAAAGGAAAGTAGGGGCAGCGAGGTGGCACAGTGGATAGAGTACCGGCCCTGGAATCAGGAGTACCTGAGTTCAAATCCAGCCTCAGACACTTAATAATTACCTAGCTGTGTAGCCTTGGGCAAGCCACTTTACCCCATTTGCCTTGCAAAAAAAACCCCCTAAAAAATAAAATAAAAAGGGAGGAAAGCACCTATATAGTACATGAATATTTAGAACAGCCTTTTTTTTTCACGATGGTAAAGAATTGGAAATTAATTGGATTGGGCAATGGCATAACAAGTTGTGGTATATGAATGTAATGGAATACTAATAAGAAATGTCCAGGGCTCTTGTCTACTGGAGTAGATTTATATGAATTGATGGGAAGTGAAGTAAGTGGAACTAGAAGAACATTATACACAGTAGCAGCATCATTAGAAGGACGATTATTTGTGAAAGACTTAGCTATGATGATGAAGAAAGGGATCCAAGGCAATTCCAAAGGCCTCATGATGAAAAATGCTATCCACCTCTAGAGAGTAAACTGATAAAATCTGAGTACAGAATGTATTTTTTTGTATGACTTCACATATATCATTATATATAAAATTGCCTTCTCAAGGAGGACAGAAGGAAGTGAAGGAGAGAATTTGGAAACCAACCAAAAAGAGATTGTTAAATTTTTGCATGTATTTGGGAAATGTCTAATAAAATAAATAAAAATAATTAAAAATAAATAAATAGTGTTTCTTTTAGAGATACCAAAGATGAAAGAGAGGGAGAGAGAAAGAGAGAGAGAGAGACAGAAACAGAGAGACAGACAGAGAGAGAGAGAGAGAGAGAGAGAGAGAGAGAGAGAGAGACAGCAAGACAGAGAAAGAGGCAGAGAGAGCCAGAAAGACAAAGGCAAAGAAAGAGAAAGGAGAGCGAGGAAGGAGAAACAGAAATTTCCACCTTTTATACTTCCCCTTCATTCTGTTCCTATCCAAATTTTTGTTTATTCATCTAAACACAAAACACTGAAAAAATTATTTCCAATGATGATTTAATCAGAAAATCAAGTTAATTCTATGTGATATGATGGAAAGTACACGGGCCTTACAGTTAGGAGTTGGAACTTGAAATGGGTTCTAATCCTTGGCTCAGACTTTCTTTGTTCTAATAAAGTATGACATTGAAATTCTTGGATTCTCAGTTTTCCCATCTGTATGCTGAGCTGAAAATACCATCCACTTTTGACTGTCAGTGGATCAATGTCTGGAGGCAAACCCTCCAATTAATTATATCTAAATCTTTATCTTCCTCTTGCTCATCTTAAATGATTTTCATCCATGTCTTCCCAAATCTTATACTTAGAAAGCCAACCCATGCTCTGGAAGCCTTTACTTCTCTGTGAAGCACTCAGCACAATATCTGTACATTTTGTTGTGTTGTTTCAATCATGTTCAATTCTCTCTGACCCCCCCCCCCCCTTTAGGGGTTTCCTTGAAAAAGATGCTGGAGATTTTGCCTATTCCTTCTCCAGCTCAATTGACAGATAACAAGAATAGTTAAATGACTTGCCCAGGGTCACTCAGCTAGTAAGTGTCAGCCCTTCTAGCCAACAAGCCAGCCAAATGACCCTATTAGGTACTTAATGGGTAGCTGTTCCTTTTCCTCTTCTGGGTCTGTGGGCCCTTGTTCAACCCTTGGCCTGTTTAACCCATCTCTATTTTGCTACTCTTCCTATATGACCAACCAATCTATGGTTTTTGGATTGTGTATTTCCTGAATGAAATCTTTCACACCACATCCATTCCTACAATATAATACAGTAAACATTTAGTAAAGCTTTACTATGGGCCAGGCACTGTACTAAGACCCGGGGACACAAAGAAAATTGGAAAAACTCTTCCTGTCTGCAAGGAGCTGACAATAAAATCAGGGAAGATAATATATATGAGGAACTGGAAAGGGAAGGTCTTCCACGAGGTGCAGAGTCAGTTTTCTATGAGGCTCACTCAAACAAACAAACAAATAAATGAATAAATAAAAAATGAATGAATAAATGAATAAATAAATAATAGATAGATAAATGGTACTATTTTTGGAGATGAGAGAGAGAGAGAAAATGTGGAAACCAAGACAGAGACTAAGTCAGAGACACATAGAGATACAGGGAGACAGAGACATGAACATACTTAGAGACAAAGAAACAGAAGACACACAGAGAGTGACAGAGAAAGGAACACAGGGAGAAAAAGAACCTGAGAAACAGAGCTGCAGATGGAAGTTCCGATCCCAGTCCTTCCTAAAGAAAGGCTTAGTGATCCACCTCCAGGTCTCCAATCAGAGAAGAGAGAAGCTGAAGGAGTTGGGAAGGTGGTGAGTATTCAGAGTTGAGTTAAGTGTGATTATGAGAAGCGGATAATCAGCTCGTCCTGGGTACGGCATCATGTTTGGCAAAGCTATAGATGGAGAGGAGCAGACTTTTGGGCTGTGGTTGAGCAAGTCAGTCTCCTGATGTCACTAGTTCTCTAGATGGTCAGTGTGGACATGGGTTGAAATCCTATGTCTGATGTTTCTGAGCTGTGTGGTCCTCAGCAAGTCACCCATCCTCTCTGGGTCTCAGGTGCCTCATCTTAAAGCTCCCATTGCCTATACTAGAAGCTTCACCTAGTAGTCATATGGATTGGCCAAGATAATTTTCAGAAATTAAATGAAATCCTAAATAATTCATAGGATTGTCATATCTTAGCACTATTGATGTGTTTTTAGTCCAGTAGTTAAACTTCTATTGACTTGGGGGTCACCCACAAGTTGGATTCTTAGATGATTATAGTGATCCATGGTTTAATAGCCCTAAAATACTGTTGACAGAATGTTGGTGTCAAAAAGACAGATTTTTGTCAATCAGACAGCAACTTGGAATCATGGGAAGAGATCTCCAAGTGTTCACATGCAATTTTGCCTGCCCTCTTCACCCCAGACAGCTTGGGGCTTTCATTCTTCATTCTGTTTCTGAAATGTCTGTTCCAATGGACAAACCCAATCCAAGTTCATAACCTAGTTTGTTCAGGTCCCAATGAAGCAATGATTACCTTTGCTGAGTATCCACTTCCCTTAGAGGTAGCTAGGCAGTGCTGTGCATAGAGTCCTGGGCCTGGGGGCAGGAAGCTGGGGTTTAGTTAGCTGTTCACTTGACTACAGGTCCAAGGCTCTATTCACTAAGCCTGGAGTCCAGGAGATGAGTGCATATCCAGACTCAGCCTGGATAAGACTAGCTGTATGACCCTGAGCAAGTCATTTAACCTCCGCCTGCCTCAGTTTCTTCAACTGAAACAAGGCATAATTGTAATGCTCACCTTATAGAGTTGTTTTGAGAATCAAAAGAAGTAATATTGCCGTTGGTTTTTTCTTGGGTTCGATTCTGCCTCCTGATGAATTGCAACTCAAATTTGGGAATTCAGGTTTTGGAAAGAAGACAGAAATTTATTAAAGGAAGTTACTACAACACATTAAGAGAGTGATAGAAAAGTTAAAAAGAGTTTAAAGTGAAGACCACATGGATTGCAGATTGAATTGGTCAGGCCAGCTGACCAGGGTTCAACAGGAGGCTGAAAAGTAAAAAGAGAGCTAGCCCCTTCCTCAATTTCCTTAAATTCTCTCCCAGAGTCCATGGGAGGGGGTGATGATCTGGTATATCTGCTGCCTACTTGAGTTCAGTTCTGCCTATGAGGAATCATTATTCAGACTGGGGAAAGTAAGGGTAAAAATAAAAAAAAATTATTATAAAGGTTACAAGACATAGGAAAGGCTAGGGGGAGAGAGAGAGAGACAGATAGACAGACAGACAGACAGAGAAAGACAGAGAGAGAGAGAGAGAGAGAGAGAGAGAGAGAGAGAGAGAGAGAGAGACAGAGAGAGAGAGAGACAGAGAGAGAGAGAGAGCTAAAAGAAGAGCCAAGCAGTGTTGGGCCACAGGTTGTTAGAGAAGACCGTGGCCCTGAGCTGGATGTCTTGCTTCTCATCCAGAGGGCAAAAGGTGAACTCCCTTTCTCTTACTAGACCCAGAATTAGGTAGAGGGTAAAGCCTAAGGAGATCAGGATACACAGTTTACATTAAACAATGAATCAATGGTACATCAAGAATTGAGGGGGGCAGGGTGTCATCTCCACCCAAGCAGCTTTTAAGATTACAGTTTTTTTCTGTTACAATCATATTTCTTTACTTGGAGTCAATTTACATCTCCACACAATTTTCTTTGTTACATTCACAATTCTCTTCATCTTTCCTCTGCATCACTGGGAGTGACCCAAGTCCCACTTTGGAGATTTTGCCTTTTGGGGTGGGGTCTCTTTTGGGTGCTCTTGGGTGTTTCCAGCGCCTACTCCCTGGCTGCCCCAGCAGAAGACATGAAATCTAAATCAGGTTGAAGGTGAGGCCCTTAGGTGTAGCCTAAATTAGATGTTAAAGGAAGAAGGAAGATTCCCTTAACAAAGCAAACAAAAGATTTACAAAGTTTTTCTCCAAGTGTTCTATCATCTCCATGCCCACATTTCTCTGCATCCGTAATGTGTAAGGTGCCTGACCCACAGTAGTTACTCTAGAAATACTTGCTCTCCTTTCTCTCTTCTGCAACCTTTGTTACGTCTTGAGGAATATTGATAATTTAGGGGATCATTGGATTCAAAGTCACTTCCAAGTTGTGTGGTTAGATGATTTCTATTATTTGGACCCCAGAAGTTATCCAGTTTAGCAGCTATAATAATAATGATAATAATTGTCCTTCAATATCAAAGAAAATCATGCCATCCAAGTGACCAGTGGGAAGACTTGTGCAATTATATTTATTATACTGATGGGCATGCTGGGCAAGGCATCCTGTTCACTTGTTTTTTCCAGAACCATTCCATTCAATGGAATGATTAATAGGAAAGAAAGCTATTGGCCATGATTTGGATGCTGCATGAATCACTTGGCCTTAATTTATAGGCAAGGAAACTGAGGAATGGTGAGTTGAAATGAATTACTCAAAATAACACAAGTAGAATTTCTGGTTGTTCTGTTCTCTTGTCTGTTTATTTGTTATTCTCTTTCCAATTGTATCAATAAATGTTCTTCTGATGATCTGACTCGCCCCAAATGTTCTTCTGATGGACAAAATCCTGTCTTTTTGTTTTTTTGTTTTTTATTTTTTATTTTTATTTTTTTGGTGAGGCAAAAGGTAAAAATGACTTGCCAAGGTCCCACAGTAAGGGTCTAAGGTCGAATTTGAACTCAGGTCCCTTGACTGCAAGGCCAGTGCTCTATACACCACTAGGAGACTTAGTTACCCTGAAACCTGTCCTTTTGACATCAACTTTCTCCCAGTGGTGTTCTAGGTTTATAAATCTTGGATCACCACAAATCACCTAAGAATCCAACTTTGAGGAGGCTCCTTTCCCCTTCCATAGCTCTTTGCATTGCTGCAAGGGAATACTTGTCTTCCATCCTCCTACATGGCTTTTTTTGAAAAGCAAATAGAACTTTGTCAAGAAAACACTATATAGATGTGAACTATTATTATCATTCCAAACTAAAGTGATTGTTAAACTGCAAAGAGGGTTTTTAAATCGCATATATTTAAATCTTTCCTTGATATATATCAAGGATCTGTGGTTTCATCCTTGTGTATGTACACTCCCTCTGCTAGCTGCATGACAATGCCTTTAGAACTTTTAAGAAAGCCATAATTGAAATGGCTAAAAAAGAAATCTATCTCCCTATAGCCAACCTGGTGAGGAATCTCTCTGCCCTTAGCTACATTGGTCTTTGAATAACCAATATACAATCCATCCCCATGCTTGGGGTAGAGAGTTTCCAGTGTGGTAGGAGCTAGTGGTACTCAAACCTCTAAAGATTCAAGTCACAGAAACATTGTCATAATTCTCACCTTTAGATTGGGAGCCCTTTGAGTTTAGGGACCTTGTTTCTTTTGGTCTTTTTTTGTTGTTTTTTGTTTTTTTTTTGCATCTAAAATTTCTTTTAGATTTTTTTTTCGATTTTCAGTGTTTAGAACAGTTTTCCACCTCAAATAGGTGCTTCCTACATCCTTGTCAACTTAAATTGACTTCCATTCTATAGAAAAGACTTCAGTAAGGTATCTACAGATTTTCCCATAATATTTCAATTTTGAAAAAAAATTATATTTCCTTCTCCCCTTGTTAGGTAGCTGTCATTCTAGAAGCAACCTTCAAGTCAATGCCATATGCTACCTCATGCCTGCCCTCTCTTTCTTAATGACTTCATTCTTACCTGCCAGTCAGCAAACATTTTTGAAAAAATAGTTAGACCTAGAACACTAAGTTCTGGGAATGCTGCATAAAAAGGGAAAAATTGTATTTATGCTCAAGTATCTCACATTTTTTAAAAATAGAAATATTTTATTTGTTTTCCAATTATATGCCATAGTAGTTTCTACCTATCATTTTTTGCAATGTTTTGAATTTTACAATTTTTTTCCCTTACCCTTCCTTTCCTCTCCTCACCCCCTCACAGAAGGTAGTCTGATAATCTTTACATTGTTTCCATGCTATACATTGATCCAAATTGATTGTGTTGAGAGAAAAATCATATCTTTGAGGAAAAATAAAATATAAGAGATAGCAAAATTAAGTAGTGCATAAGACAACTTTTTTTTTTAAATCAAAGGTAATTGGTCTTTGTTTAAACTCCACAGTTCTTTCTCACACATGCTCTAAAATTGTCCCTGATTATTTCACTGATGGAATGAGCTCCATTCAGGTTGATCATCATTCCCAATATTATTATTAGAGTATACAATGTTCTTCTGGTTCTGCTCATCTCACTCCCATCCCTCCTGGTTTCCTAATAGAACAATAGTGTTCCATGACATACTTATATTGCAATTTGTTCAGTCATTCCACAATTAATGGATAGTCTCTTGATTTCCAATTCTTGGCCACCACAAATAGGGCGGCTATGAATATTTTTGCACAGGTGATGTTTTTATCCTTTTTTATGATCTCTTCAGGGTATAGACCCAATAGTGGTATTGCTGGATCCAAGGGGATGCACATTTTCATTGCTCTTTGAGCATAATTCCAAATTACTCTCCAGAAAGGTTGGATGAGTTCACAGCTCCAGCAACAATGCATTAGTGTCCCAGATTTCCCACATCCCTCCCAACCATAAGTATCTCACATTCTAAGCAGAGAAGGTAACATGTCATTACATGCAAGAAATATATGATGTCAATGGAAAGTAGTCAAAGAGGGGAAAGCACTGGCCTGTGTGAACCCCCTTTTCCAGTTTCTCCTAGAAGTAGAGTTCAGCTGATAGAGTCCTCATCATACACTTCCCCTACCACTGGATCCTTCCAGGTATTATCATATTACCCCTCTTCAAATGACTTTGTACTTAGTAAGATGTACACACATGTTATGCTGTAGGAATTAAGAATCTCTGAGACTATGGGTTGCTTCCTTTTTTGTCTTTGCTTTCCCAATCCTTAATGAGATACCTTGAATGTGGCAGATGCTCAATACTATTTGCTGAGTTAAATTGAATTTCACAGCTTTAACATTTCCAGATCATTTATTTTATTCTACCCTTTACCTTTAATTTTATCCTGGGGGGGGGTGATATGATGCGCCCAGATACTCTTGATGTTGGATCCCATTTTGCTGATACTCTTTATTGGAAATGTCTGTTGGATACTGAAACTCTGCTCACTATCCCCTTCCAGTCTCCCTGTAGGACTTTGCATTAAACATGGCTACATGGCAAAGGAGGAGTACAATGTAAAGAAGCCGATAGAGATCTTGGATAAATTATGAAAGAGACAGCTGGGATTTCAATTTTAACCAATTAAGGAACTGATTCAATCTAGTGGCATTGACGGAATTTATGTTCTTCTGACTGAGTTTTGAAGATTTCAGGGTCACCACCCCAATTGAAGGGGATATCAGCAGGACTGTACACTGCTCTATGGTCTACCTTTTTATTATGATATTTTTCTCATGACTGATACTTCTGTGAATCATAGCCTCCTCCCATCCCAGGCACCTCAAGAAAACTCACAATGCAATCAGTCTAAACGTCAATGAAAAGTTACCTCCTTGGGTTTATCAGCTGGTTGATGTAGGTTGACAATAATGATTAAGCCAGAAGAAGACATCATCAAGGCCATAAGTGATCAGAGGTGAAGTTGGACTGGTTAAGTAGGAACAGCAAAGGGAAAGAAATGTTTAGATTATGCCCTGCAATCTGGGCAACAACAAAAGAATTGGAGGAAAAAATCAAGCCCATGAAATAACTCTTCTATGTGGTAGCCATAGAAAGTCATAGGCAGAGATGACATAGGTTAAAGAGGCATGGATGGGTGGCATGCCTTTATCACCAATATCTTCCCCATTTAAGCAATCAGTAAGCATTTATGAAGAGTCACTGGTGACAAAAAGTCACAAATGAAATTGTTCCCACTCACCAGAAACATATTCTAATAGAGATCACTTGTCAGTACATAAATACAAAGCACCCTGAGAGCTACTTCATTGTCATCATCTCCTTCTGAGAAGGAAATGGAAGCTTTCCATTCACTGGGTTATAGCTTACCAAGTGTGGTATATGATGGTGATGAAATACTATTGTGCTATATGAAATGATGAGTAGGATCCTTGCAGAAAACCTTAGAAAGACTTGCATGAACTGATGCAAAATGAAATGAGACACTTAAAGGGTGTGTTATTTTGGCCAGTCTTGCATGCATCTCCCCCTGCCCCCAAATGATGAGAGCAGAACCAGAAAAATGTACATAATAGCAGCAAGAGAATATGATGAACAATTGGTATTCCACAGTGGATCTACTCCAGGGACAGGATGCTTTTTGGGATCTACTTCTCAAACTATAATTCCTAACTGCCTTGTGATGGGCATACCTTTAATACTTCACCTTTTGACAGCTATATTCTGAAGCTCATCTCTCTATTGGTGCAACATTATTGGGTTAGTCATTCCCCTCCCAGACATAATTCAACATGAGGTGGGTAGCAGAGAGAAATGTCCTTCCCATCCTTCAGTCATTCAAAAGAGACCCCTCCCACAGCTATCTTTCTTTTCTGCTTCCAGAGATTTCATTTTTTAAGAGCATTTGCTCATGAAAAACATGATAGAGTTTATGCTCTTCTGACTGAGTTTTGAAGATGTCTATGATGTTTATAATTTCAGCAAGCTGAGTGAGGACATTTTTCCTACCTTCTGAAGAAAAAAAGAAATATAAACAATTTCTTTTTACTTTTATTGACACTAACCAATTAAGAGATACCACCTTCAAAAGGTAAAATCAAGGCGTTCCAAAGTCAGAAAGAAGTGAACACTCTCATTTTCTCTTTTACCTTCCCTTTAAATCTCATTATTAGATCCAATTGGGAGGAAGAACACAATTGATCCAAACTTTCCTTATTTCGTGATGGCTGGGGGTGGCCATGGAGATGTGAATTTCTAAGGTCCTTCTCTGGTTGTGGGGTGTCTCTGAAGAGAGAAATTCAGTTACTTCTCTTTCCCTCCTCCCTATTGATTCCTTTTCAGGGACTTGATCAGAGGTGTCTTTCCACTTAGCTTCTGCAACTGGGATTCTTAACCTTTACTTTTGCAATCTGATGAAATCCATGGGTTCTTTCTCAGAATAATGTTTTAAAATGCAAAAGAAAAAAAAAACACTTGTCAAGACTTCTTTAATTCTCTGTTCCACTTTTGCACACACCATTATATTTTCTCTAATTAGTACCAGTCAAATGATACCCTTGGTAGATGTTTTTTTTCTGATCCTGTTCATGATTCTGCTCTGGAAAAATCAATAGTCCCCAAGGAAGTCAGGTTCTGAAGGATCTCGTTTTTTACCAAAAAATAATTACTGGATAAGTTTCATTTCACCAAATTAAAATATACAAGCACACATAGAAATCTTTGTACCCATGTATGTATGTATTTATATATATTAAAAATGATAGGTAGGATTTATTAAAACATACACAAAGAACTCTAAAAAATCTTTGTACTATTTTGAACTAATAAAGCACAAATCTTTTTGGAACAATTTTCATATCATGTGTATACATGTATGCATGTACATGTGTACATTTACATATATGTACACACATACACTTGCTTTGCAAAATTACTGTGAGGATCATGTGAGACAAAATTGCAAAATACTTAGCACAATGTCTGGCAAATAGTAAACAGTATATAATTTAATTATCATCACAGGATGGATACATATGTATGCATGTGCATGCACGTAAACATATGTGTATACACATTATTTTATAGATAAGGAAACTAAGGCAAAGAAAGATGAATTTTCCAGGTTCACATAGCTAGTAAGTATCTGAGATGCAATTGCACTTTGGTCTTTCTGATTTCAGACCCAGTTCTCTATCCACTATGACATATGCAAATACATAATGCAGTCCACTGATTTCATATATATATATATGTATATATATATAATTTATATATTATACATATAAATAATACACAACACATATATTTATACAGGCACATATGTGTAAACATTCAATCACAATGTAAATTCATACATGTATATACAGAAACACATGATAACACACATGTGTATGATATATAGCCACATTTAGCATCATCCTATATATACATGTTCACATATGTATGCTTACTTATAATCTTAAGTGTATATGTTTGCCTATAATATCATCCTATGATGCACATGGAATATGTATGATTATACACATGTATGTGCATAGATGCATGCATGCATTCTTGGGGCATTTTGCCTGGACTTTCATTAGTGCAGGACAATCTCCGGGGGGGGGGGGATCCAAATTGTTTGAGGATTATTTGAAAGACCTGAGGCTGCTTCTCCTGAAGCAGAGAAGGATTATTTGGGACATCATCATCATCATCATCATCATCATCATCATTATCCTCACTAAGTTGATATAGCACCTACTATTTGTTCATTCACTATGCTATGTGCTATAAATTATTATCTCATAGTGCTATGAGGAAACTGAGGCAAACTGAGGTGATGTGAATTGCCTAGGACTACATAGCTAGCAAGTGTTTGAGGCTGGTTTTGAACTCAGGTTTTCCTGACTCTATTCAGTTCACCTCCTAGATTGTCTTTAAGCATTTGAAGGAGTCTCTTGGGGAATGAAGATGATTGGATATGTCCTGTTTGACAGCAGAGGGTGGCCACTGAAGGAATGAGTAAAAATTGAAGAGAGACAAATCTAGTCTTGATTTCAGGAGACCCCCCCCCTCAGTAATTAGAACTGTCCATGGTGGCATTCGTGGGGTGAAGATTTCCTTCTCTTTGAATGTCTTCAACCAAAGGATCCTTTTTCAGATAGATTATAAGGGATCTCCTTGTCATCCAGGTTGAATAATACGGTTACTAAACTCCTTTCTAATTCCATGATTCCCTAATATTTTTAGAAGGGCAGTTAAGTGGTGCAGTGGATAGAACATTAGTCTTAGATTCATGAGGATGGGAGTTCGAATTCTGCCTCAGACCCTAACGAGCTGTGTGACCTTGGACAAGTCACTTAATCCTGATTGCCTCACAACCAGGACCATCTTCAGTCTTCCTGATTCAAGTCTGGCCACTGGACCCAGATGGCTCTGGAGGAGAAAGTGAGGTTGGTGACTTATCCCCACCCCCACTCAAAACCCAATTCACATGCCTGTCATGGTATCACCTCCCTGATGTCATGATCTTCTTCAAACATGAAGGGCAAAACACATTTTTACTATAATTCTTTTAGAGGCACTAAAGGAGCTGCTGAATTTTCTTCAGCAGGGGAATGGCATCTTTAGATCACAGTTGGCTGCCCTCAAGTCAGTTTTCTCCTTTTCCTTATTCTCTTACTCTGTTCTACCCCCAGGCTTGGGAGGCTGTTAGGGGGTGATCCCAAATCTGGGTCCCTATGGAAAGAACTAAAATATCTTTCTAACTCCCATGTAGTGAATCCCAAAATGTTCTGTTGCCTCTTTCTGTTTTTCTTAAACCTTAGCCTCCACTTTTTTCTGATCTGCAGATTATTTCTCTTGTTTTCACCTGGGGGAACCAATTTCTTCTGCAGCTAAAGAATCTCAGAGTGTGGAAGAGGGGTGATCCTTCTGAGGTTCTGATCCTTAATTTTCTCTATTGAATATTCTTCCTACTGATTCTATGGGCTAGTGGCTACTGACTGGTATATGAAAGAAACTTAAAAAATGCTTATTGCCTTGGTACTAGTTTTCAAAGAACCCTCAGGTCTTTCTTTTTACCAAGGTCCACTAGCCACCTTCTCTTGATATGTCAAGGATTTTCCCAATCTAACCCATTTTCCACTCAGTTAATAATGTGATTTTCCAAAAATACATTTCTGACCATGTTGCTCCCCTCACTCAATAAACTCTAGTATCTACCTCTAGAATCAAATGTAAACTCTATTTGGTATTTAAAACCCCAGCATATAGCATAGCTCTTAGTACATAATAGATATGTAATGAATTTATTTTGATTTATTACAGAGACTAAGGGTGGTTCAGAATGGTGTCCATCAGATAGATTTATCTTGCAGGGCTTTATCATTGCAGACTCTCTGGATTTTGAGAAGACAGAGAGATAAAAGAATAAGTCCT
Organism: Macrotis lagotis; assembly: GCF_037893015.1. Lineage (NCBI taxonomy): Eukaryota > Metazoa > Chordata > Mammalia > Peramelemorphia > Peramelidae > Macrotis > Macrotis lagotis. Next base: position 16,393,883 of record NC_133658.1, on the reverse strand, counting down.
TGCTGATTCTGATTAGGGGAGATAGACATGCAGTGAAAGCAAAGAATAATAAATGGTTTGAGTCAGAGGAATTGTTGGGTCAGATATCAGAAATCTGAGAAAGACCAAATAAGTCATAGTACTTTGGGATCATAGATTTGGAACTGGAAGAAACCTTCACATCAATTGAGTCCAGAGAGTAGCCAGCTTTAAGGAGTCATTTAATTAGTCCCAGGCTAGTCATGAATTGCTCCATCACTGAATCACCATATTCTATAAATAATGAAATAATGACTCATTAATTATGATACACCTAGAGGTGATTTTGGAAGGGATTTCACCATGGGAGAAAATGACTCTCAGGACCAAGAGAGACGAGAAGTCTGAGAAAGTCATGTGTTTCAGTATTTTGTATTTCAAATGTAAATTCATTCTTCCTAGGAACCTTATGGAATTTCAGGGGGGGGGAAGTTTAGTTTACTTCTCATGGGAGGAGTGAGAAGGGGCAGGGAAAGGGAAATAATTATGTGAGGATGCTGTACACCTCAGTTTTCCCAGATGTACACATTCTAGGAATACCTGATTCCATTCACTCTCATATTTTTCAGTCATCTCCTACATTGTCTAAACAGTCATATTTTCCAGGAAGCATGCTGAAATCTTTGGAGATCTGAACCTGAGCTCCTATGCCACTCTCAGATGGCTTGGGGGATAAAGAATTGACAATCCACTGATTCATGTATGGCCTCAGATTGCCTCTGTTTTCACACATTCATCCAAACCAAACATTTAATCCCCAAATACATACACGGATATATCTTTCCTCAGTAGCACTAAGGGGCCAGCCTCTAATGAGGCGCTGTGCCAATGACCAACATCAGAAAATTCCCTGACACTCATTTATGGCCAGGGGACATACTTTATCATTACTTTGGGCAAGTAGTTTCTTTGCCTCGAAATACAACTGCCATTTTTTACATCGGATGACCCAAGTCTCATTGAAATGAAGGTCCTTATTCAAGTAGAACTGTCCATCTTCATGGCATATCTTCCTCTTGCGTTTCCTCTATCAATGCCCACTTGACTGGACATTGGACTGGTAGGGGGATTATTAGAGGGTAATGCCCATTCTCCTCCCAGTCATGGAGGCAAGCCAAAAGGTCTGGGAGTATCTAGTACTGTTTTTCATAGGCCCCCATGTATTGGGTTCTCCCCTATCAATTCATTATTCACCAGTTGATAGTGATTAACTTTCATAACTTCTCTGAGAATGTATTAAATGGGAAAGAGTAAAACCCAAGCAAGCATGAATATACTCTACTGCACGTTTAGTCCCTGAGGAGAGTGGAGACAAAATTAAGGGTAGTTCCCTTTCCCTGCCCTTCCCCACTCCTCCCATGAGAAGTACACTTCCCCTCTGAGATTTCATAAGGTTCCTAGGGAGAATAAACTTGCATTTGAAATACAAAATACTGAAACACATAAGACTGAGGAGCATTTCTTGGTCCTGAGAATTCTTTTCTCCCATGGTGAAATCCCTATCAAATTCACCTCTAGGAATATCATAATGAATAATTATTTCATTATTTATGGAAGATGGTGATTCAGTGATGGATCAACTCATGGATAGCCTGGGCCTAATTAAATGACTCCTTACAGCTGGATACTCTCTGGACTCTAGTACCAACAGATTCTGCTATCTATTTCTGCTTTCTAGCCCAGTGATTCCTCTTCTAAATTTTTGATGCTCTTAAAGACATGATCTGGTCTTCCCCCCTTCCCATAAATTCACTCATTTCAGATTAAGGAAGAATAAATGCAAAAGAAACAAGCACCATGTGCTCAAGGAAACATGGCAGCCAAGGAGGAGATTAGAGCCAATACTCCTCCTCCATCCAAGCCCCCACAGCATTTCTCCTTTCTTTGACATAAATCAAGAGAGGAAGAGAATACTCCTTGAACCTCCTGTTATATGCACAACCCAATTCTGGCTCAGTAGCTAGTGAAATACCTTTTATTAGCATATGTAATTTGACACAAAGTAGAAGATTCCTGTTTGTGCTTTTGGATGCTGGGAAATAGACTTAGAAAGCATCCATGCATATTGGAATCAGGCAGGACAAATGACACGTACTCTAATGTGTAATTTGGCTCTCATCCATTAGAGTGTGATCAGCTTTTGAGTGCTGCAAATTGAGCCAGGACAAAATTTCATGTTAGGAGCACCTGGAATGGAAAATTATTAGAACTCAACAGGAATAAAGGTGTGGTCAGGAAAATGATCGTAAAGTAAGGAAAAAACCCCTGTAAATTAAAAAATGAGTTATGATCATAAAATATTCTTATATATTATCCAAATATTATATTATGTTCATCTCTGGTACCTGTATCTGACATTACAGACTTCTTAGCTGACATGGCATTTTAAGCCACAAAGGCAGCCTGTTATATTAATGAATATTATACATAAAATATAATATTATATATAAATATACACATCTATACAAAATACACATACATTTTATACACATATGCATATATGTCTGAATATTTATTTGTATGTGAACACATGTGCACATGGTTGTGAATGAACATGTTTGTATTCATATAATTGTGTTTATATATGAAGAACAGAAGTGCAGTTATTGCCTTTTTGTCAATTCCTACTGCTAACAATTAAAGAGATTCTAGAAGAAGCAGACAGAACCAGGCAATGTTAAAAGCAAGAGAGACTTGCATTTGGTGACTTAAGGGAAGGGACGTGTGAACTGACCTGAACCATGGAGGAGAGCATTACGGGAGAAGCAGAGACACCATAGATAGTCCTCCCGTTGGACAGGATTAACCCCTCCAGATTAGGATAGTCCATCAATGCTCCATCCCAGTGATAGGGCCAGGACCTTGCCCTTCCATAGTAAGAAAAGAGGATATTACATAGAGAGTTGAAAGAAGTCAACCTCTTCATTTTCCAGAAATAGAAGCTTAGGGATACATAAGTAAAGTCATTTATAAAAGGTTATGTAGCTAGGAGGCATTGGTCTTTGCATTGTAATATCCCTTTTGGGCTGATTCCAGAAGAGAGTTTCCAACCCTCCACTTCAGTGGCTTGATTTGAACTAAGGTCCCCTCACTATGGAATAAATGCTCTCCCCATAGCTCCCTAGATCTAGAGTTAGACAAGCTCTGAGGGATCCTCTAATCTATTCCCTGGAACTACATAAAAGGAAATGGAGATCCATTGAGGTAGACAGGTAAAATACTTGTCCCAGATCATACATATAGTAAGGCTCAGAGACAAGCTTTCAGTTCAGGGAGAGTGTTCATTCCACGTCACCATAAGGACAGGGGAGAAATATAATAAGAAATTTTGCCAAGGAAATTTAGGACTGCTGTTCTTCAGGTTATGGTAAGAGATGGGAATCTAGAATGATCTTAAATTTCTTAAATCATTGTTCTTTTGCTTCTGGGAAATAGGCACATGTGGCACCAAAGTACATTTCTCAACACCAAAGACAGGACCTACCACATGATCAGAAGGTCTCACATATTTGATAGGACAGAGGGATCCTATTTGGTCACCCAGCACCCCCCACTCCCCGTTGAGATAATAGTCGGGGAGGCCTCATTCACTTGGGAAAATGGTAATGTGTAGCTTGAAACAAAAGATTTTCCATGGAAGGATCATAGGATTGTTGAGTTGGAACTGGCTGTGACTCCATTCAATGCAATTTTCTCCTTTTAGAAATGAGGAAACTGGCACAGAGGAGTGAAGTAATTTCTACAAAATTACAGAGATAAGTAGCCAATCTGGAGCCTTTGAATGCCACGTGTAGCTATCTTTATATTGTTTCACTATGAAAGGCCAGAAAGAAGACTGTGTCAGATAAGAAGAGGGAAAAAATATGGCAGTAGAAAATATCTCAAGAAAAACTGGGGTAAAAGTAGCAGTGGTTTCTCTGCCTAGAAAAAAATGTCTGTTTCCTTTTCTTTGAATTCTTTCTTCAAGGTTATAGCTGAAGAATTGACTCCAGATGGCTATACAAGGGATATTCGCTATGGTCCTTCTGTCCTCAAGTGAGTCACCCTGGGAGGAAACTTTCCCAGATGATCAATATTACTGTGCCACTTAGGTCCATCTGTGTTTGTCCTTATATATATATATCTCTAGCAATGCTGTAGGTCCTACTGCAATTTTGGAGAGATAATCTTTTGAAAATTTTAAAGTACTCCACAAATGTTAGCTATCATCATCATCATCATCAGACCATTTACTTGATTTGGATGCAGGAAGATCTGGGTTGAAATTTCATTTTAGGCAATGACAAGTTTGATGATCACGGACAATTCCCTCAACCTCTCTTTAACTGCAGTTTCATACTCTATGGAGCACCTATCTTGTAGAGGTAATGTGAAAATCAAATAAATCAATGTATGTACAATTTTGCAAAATTAAAAATTTCTGTCAAACCAAAATTGGCTATTATTATGACTAATATTTGCAGTGGAATGAGCACCCCTTTGGCAATTTGAATCCCATCTTTGTCATTGTTTCAGTTTGTGACATAGGACAAGGCATTTCCTTTTCTCTAACCCATAGATTTCTCATCTGTCACATGAAGACAAAAATCTCAGCAGGGTTTATGTCTCAGTTCTATGGGTGTAGATAAAGCACATTTCAAATCTAACATCATTATATCAATGTTACTCATTAGGATTCTTTCCTTTTTCTCTTATTCTTAGTACTTTTTCCTAAAGAGCAACATCCCTTTACTCAATAGACTTAAGGGACTTCCAATCACTTCCAGAGTCAAATACAAATTTCTCAGTTGACATTCAATGTCCTTCCTAACTTAGCCATCTCTTAGATACTCAGACTTACATTTTACCCTCCCCACTCCACATAGTCTTCAATCCAGGCACACTGACCTTTTGGCTGGCATTTTCATTGGCTGCCTCACATACTTAGAACGTTCTCCCTCCTGAATTTCTACAAGTTCAAGAAAAAAAATCCCTTGTTCTATCAGAAGATTTCATTTTTCATCATCTCTTAGTTCTAATACCCCCAAAATATTATTTCCTATTTATCATATATAATCTACAAGCTATATATGATATATAAGCTATATATCTATAAGAATATATAGCTGTGTGCATATTATTACATATAATTTTTATACCTGTATATGTATATAGCTAGCTAGCTAGATAGACAGTGTTTGTATATTATCTTCCCATTTAGATTGTTCACAGGGCAGGGACTGTCTTTTGTTTGTATTCCCCTTGCTAAGGAAAGTTCTAGGTGCACATTGGTTGCCTATTCAACTTTTTTTTTAGGTTTTTGCAAGGCAATGGGGTTAAGTGGCTTCCCCAAGGCCACACAGCTAGGTAATTATTAAGTGTCTGAGGCCAGATTTGAACTCAGGTACTTCTGACTCCAGGACCGGTGCTCTAGTCACTGTGCCACCTAGCTGCCCCATATTCAAATGTTTTTGATGAACTCAAAAGCTCAGAATGAGTCTCTTATAGAGTGTTCTGTATCAGTGGACCATTCATCCAAACTTCATCCCAGGCTAGTTCCACTGATGACCTGAGAAGTCTCAGTCATGCTCCTATTCTTAGCTGATCAAGGTTTACACTCCTTTGTTAGGCATTCAAAGCTCTCTCTAAGATAGCACCACTCTCCACACTTCTGTCTACATGGGACACTACAACTCTCTGTCATCCCATAGAGACAGAATGCTGTTTAAAAAAAATCTCTGGGACTGGACATTCTTTTGAAGCCCTTCTGGGAATAAACCCCATCTCAACTGAGCTGCTTCTTGGTTGATAGTAGAGACCATGTCATTCAAGGTCCATGATTTTCTGAGGCAACTGGTCACATTGCAGATAGAGCATTGGGTATGGAGTCAGGAAAAGAAGTTCAACTCTGGACACCAATTCTTATTAGCTGTGGGATCCTGGGCAAGTCACACAACCTCTACTTGCCTCAGTATCCCCCCTCCTCTTCCTCCCCCTCTCCCTCTCCCCTTCTTCCCCTCCTCATTCTCCTCCTCCTTCTCTTCTCCTCCTCCTTCTCCTCCTCCTCCTTCTCCTTCTCCTCCTTCTCCTCCTTCTCTTTCCTTCCTTCTTTCTCAGCATGAGCAATGTGATATAGTGGGAAGAGCAAGTGAACCTGGAAGAAAGAGAGCTAGGGGCAGGAAGTCCTGAGTTTTAACTAAATCTGAGAAAAACTCCATGGCATATACTTTAAAGTTTAATCTATATTATCAATATTTTTAAAGTTTAGACGATCAACAAATCAATGTCATGCCCTGATTTGTAGAATTTGCAGATTTCCAAAGTCTAAATGCTCACACTGAAGATTTTACGGTAGGTTCTAGAACTGGCTGTAGCATCTCCTTTCCTGGGAAGTTCCAATACTTAGTGGCCCATGTGATGATGACCAAATCACACAACTTCTCTAGTTTCCTGTTTTCTCTTCTGCAATACAAATATAGTGGGGACAGAGACATTCCTTGCAAATTTGTTACCTAGGGTAATCTTTCCAAAATATGTTCCCATATTTTAATGATGAATTCTTTCGAGAAGGAAGGAGGCAGAAATGCTAGAATATTTTGAGCCTGTTTTTGCTGAATCCATACTCGGAGTGGAGCAAGAAAAATGGGACCAGTTTTGTGAAGAATTCATATGGGTTCACACTCCTTCTTGTAACTTCCTTTTATGATGACCTTTTCCTTACTAATTGAATACCAAAGATCCCTTACTTCTAAGCTGCATAAGAATTGTAAGTGCTATCCATACCCTCTAAATTTCAGAGCCCTGGACTAAAGATTTGGCTGTTCCTTCCTAGTTAAATCATTACATGAATGATGTTCCAAACTCCTTTGCTTCAGTGAAATCCTATAATTCTATTTTTTTTTTTTTGGAATGGATTAGGTCCATGATTTCCAATGGAAACCTATTGCAGTATAATGCTGATCTTAAAATGAATGTATGCCAACAGGCAAAAAAAGAATGACTTTGTCTTTTTGCAGAACAAATGATGATTCAGGACCTAAGCTGGAAAAAAATTCAGGTGGAGTTGTGACTAGTGAGCTGTTAGAAGACACCATTAATTCCATTAGATGGTAGAAAATCCACTGAAGTCTTGCATGGCCTACCTGGCTGAGCCATTTCTGCTCACTCAATTTGTCTTTTATGTTGATGGATGAAAGTCCCAGGAAGCACAATTTGTCCAACCTCTCCTTGATGAGGGATGGCATTAGCATACAGATGGGTGCCCAGGTAATTCTCTAATTGCATTTTACTTTCACTGTGGTGAATTGGGCTGAACATCAAAGAGAGGAAGTCCTGGACTTCCCAGGAGAGTAACGTTGGATAGATGTCTTTATCATTCTTAAGATAACTCTCATAAGTACAAATAAGCCAATGTTGATGAGAATTGAATAAGACAATTACAGTCAAATACACTCTTGGAGCTGTTTTGTCCATACTTGACAGGCAGCTGGTAAGGTTTCTTTCTCCTAAAAGGAAAAGAATTCTTCCTGTTGCTTTTGTCACACATTAGTTTGTCAATTAGAAATGTAAATGGTCAAAATACAAAGTTCCTATCTTAGTAGTTGGAAAATAATCCATGGGCGAACAAGAGCTCAGAAATGTGGGTGGATGGATGGGGGTAGGTTTAAGAAGAATAGAGATAATTGCTTTTTATCTTTCCTCATCATTTCTAGACACCTTAGTCCCTCAGGTGAAAAATTACTCTCTTTTTTCAACATCTATATTGACAGACTCCCAGTTTTATGGCTTCATTAATCTTAACTTGATTTGGAGTCGCTTTAAATGTCATGAAATTCTATTCGAATCCATTTTTCTCTCATCACCTGAAGTTCCCTTGACAATTCTTAATTTCTTTCCTTCTTCTGCCACCTCTTCACCTAACATAATAGATTATCTAATACTGGTTTTCCCATTCTGCAATAAGAGTGAATCCTTTGGAGTTCAGGCCTGATCATTAAAGATACTTTTAATGTCAAAGGAAACTGTCTCCTGAGTCATGATAAAAATATTCTCAAAATCAGAATGATGACTTCAGCATCTAGTTCATTATACACATGGAATAGCTACTTGATCCATGTATGATAATTGATGAGTGAGGAACCTGGCAACACTGTGACAGTGTTATTGATCTATGAATATATCTATGCATACGTGTGGGAATATTTATATATATATGCACATATATATACATATATATATATGCCTATCATCTATCTGTCCAACTGTTCATGCATCAAGGACTCTGAACATTGATCTAGAATATGCCCATCATAGGATTATTGATTATAGGATGGAATTGACTTTTAGGGAATCATTTCAACCCAATTTCCTTATTTTTACAGACAAGGAAACTGAGGAATTCAAAGAAGACATGATGTTGAAGACAACGCTATTAGTAAAGAGGAAGAAATGGGATCAAAATCCTGGTAATCTGACTCTATTTCTAGTATTCTTCTAATGTATCATCTCCAAGGACAAAGTAAAGTAAGGTAGTGAAGATAGGTGCTTTTGTTTGTGTTTCTTTTTTCTTTTCTCTAAATGCTTAAATATAAGAGTTCCTTGAGGTCAAGCACTATTTCTCATTTACCTTCATATCCCCATGGCTTAGAATATTTCCTGACATGGAATAGGAGCAGCAGAATGTGTTTGTTCAGTGACCATTTTTAATGACAATGCAACCAATACTAAGTGGCAACAAAGTTGGATCAAGAAAAATTGAATTTGGATTCTTCTTCTGACATTAGCAGAATGATGCCATGTGCATGTTATGAAGTTCAATTTTCTGATCTATGAAGTGGCAATAGCAAGTCCCATGATGACAACTTTCCAGGGTTATAGAGATATTTAAATGAGGTGATATATGTACAATATTTTATGGAATTTAATAATCTATATAAAAATCAATTGTCTATGTCTTATTTCCATGCCCCTTTCTTGGCTACTATATTCCTGCTTCCTCATCCCATCAAACATCACCTCTCCTGTCTCTTTAGTTCCACTCTTCTTGAGGTCCCTCTTCCCATGCTAGTTGGATTCTGAAGGACCCAATACTACTTCTGCTTGTTCTGTTAACTAATCAAAGGTTTTGGATTAATGGGGCCTCAGGTCTGCAAGCAACAAGACTTCCTAGCAGGAGGAGAGCTATATGCTTGCAGAATGCATGGTTGTCTATCTAGAATGATTTGAAGAGTGCCAGAGACACTCTTTCCCTAATCACCCCAATTAAAACCACAAATATAACAACAACATTCTAATTAATCCCAGGGTTTCAACATTAGTGATTCATTCTTTGGGATCACCTATTCATCTCTCCTTGATTATCTTTATTTAACAATATAATTATTCCTGGACCAGGTAATATATTAATTCTGTAATTCCTTATTACATTTCTTTGATTGACTACCTTAATTATAGGAAAGTCTTTCTATAAGACCCCTCCAGAAATGAAGTGGATACTTCATGAGATAGAAGGCTCCTTACTTTATAAACATCACCACACATATGGTGACCCAGGTTATTCCGTTGCCTTATCTACTCCATCATCTCACTGAGGCAAGTCTGACTCTGGTCTTTGAAAAACTTAGCTCCTGGAGTACAAACTCTCTCAGGTTTCACCAAACTAGAGGGAATTTTAGTATCAACCCAAGGATATTGTCTGATGGTAGGACCTTAGGAGCCTATAACTGAAGCTGGAAGGAACCTCAGCCTTCATCTGGTCTAACCCCTTTGTGATGCAACTAAAGACACATACATAGTAAGTGGAAAATTAAGGTTTAGCCTGACTCCATGACTTAAATTCAATATTCTTTCCCCTAGGAAAGAGGGCAGGAATAAGTATTTATATAGTAATCTTATTTGTCAGGGACTGTGCTCAACATTTTTTAAAGCAACATTTTTCCCATTTGATAATAGCCCTCAGAGGTTTTTGTTATTCAGTTATGTCTGATTCTTCATGATCCTCTGGATCATGCTGTCCTTGGGGTTTTCTTGGCAAAGATACTGCAGTGATTTACTATTTCCTTCTCTAGCTGATTAAGGAAAATAGAGACATTAAGTTTCTTACCCAGGGTTACACATTTAGGGTCTATGGACACATTTGAACTCAGGTCTTTTGACTCCAGCTCCAGTACTCTATCTACTGCTCCACCAGTTGCCTCCATAACCATGTGCCATAGACCTTGTGACTTTCTTTCAGTCAAGGACCAGTCCAACTAAGATTGGAGAGATACATGCCTAGCCTTCAGGGTAATGAATTTTTCAGTCACAGTAACTCTTACTTGCAGGCTCTATTGTTTGTGGGGGTGGAAATGAATATTCAACCCCCAAATCATGCATTTCTGAGCCATTCATGTCTGACTAATCTTATTTCATGTCTAGTACAGATCTGAATTCTAATAATCTCCTAAATGAGTGAAGTCCTTTAGGTTTTCCAACCTATTATAGTCATTACCTCATTCTAGAGTGTCATTGTCATACTAACGATAACAGAGAGACAGAAGCCTCCTAAAGAATCTGTAACTTGGAAACTCATGTTATAATGAGACATGAGTGAAAACTTTTCTTTATAGAATCAGAATTGTCACTTACTTATTTTGAAGTTTATTTCAATTAAAAAACACCTATTAAGTGCCTACTATGTGCAAGGAAATGTTCTGGAGGGAATAATAAAGATGAAACCCAAATAATCACTGTCCTCAAGGAATGTATATTCTGGAGAGGGGAGGCATGACAGAGCATAGGCAGAGAGAACTATTAAAGACAGTGTAGAGAAAATTATACAAATAATTTCCAAGAAGGGGACAGTTGGAAGAAAGGAGGGAATTTGGAAAAGCTTGGTGTAGGAGGTGGCACCCATACTCTGCTTTGAAGGAAGGTAGGGCATCTGCAAGGGAGAGATGAGTAGGGAGAGCATTCCAGGACTTGGGGATCTTGGAAGATGAAGGATAAGATGCTGGGTATTGGGAACAGCCGATTAACTGGAGTTGGGAAGACTCATCTTTTTGAGTTCAAATCTGGCCTCAGATACTTACTCCCTATTTATCCCTCAGCATCTTACTTTATCTTGTTTGCCTCTGTTTCCTCATTTATAAAATGAGTTGGAGAAAGGAATGTCAAACCACTCCAGCATCGTTGCAAATAAAAGCTTATGGACAGTATAGTCCACAGGATTATGAAGTGTTGGGCATAACTAAAATGATTATCCAACAACAGCAACAACAACCTGTTTTGACTAGAAAAGAGAGTCATGAAATAAGAATAGAAAGGGGGGTGGGAGCCAGATGGTGAAGGCCTTAAAATGCTTTGTTGAAGATTTTGCATTTTATCTTAGAATTGATAAAAAGTTAAATCATCTTCTGCAATGGAAAGAGCACCATAGCTTGAGTCAGAGAGTTCAGCTAAATCACTTCTGTTCCTTCTGTCCTGTGTGGCCTTGACCAAGTCATCTTCTCATAGCTTAATAATTTAGAAAGGGTAGGAGACTCAATTGTCTTAAGATCTCTTCAAGTTTTAGAACTATGATCCCATGAATTTTGTATGGCGGAGTGATGTAGTCCAATTCACATTATTGTAATATCAATTTGGCATTTGTGGGAAGGATGATTGGATAGAAGACCTTCCATTACATTTATAAGGGCCAATCAAGGCCAATCTAGGCCAATCGTGTCCAGTGGAAGGTCTTGATGAAGTCAGCTCCATCATTTTCTATTCAGGTAAGGCCGTGTATCTTAGATGGAATCTGAGTCCATTGGAATGTAAGCTTTTGTTTTTGGCAAAATGAAACTGTATGCTTCTCAGAAAAGTTTGCTAATAGAATCCTCAGAGGTATTTTGGATGTCAAGGGGAAATCATAAAGAGTGGTTCCTTCTATGCTATTTCAGGCCAACCAGAGACAGACTGGGCAAAGTTTTGATTGAGATAAGTATAAATGAATCTGGAGTTGATGTAAATGTTTACTTAAGGATTTAAAAATGAAAGAAAAACATTCTGGCAGCAAGGTGCATTTATAATTTTGCTGAACCTAAAATAGAAATGTTTACAGATGACCAAACTTAGATACCCTCAGCCTCAATTCTAATCAGAGACTTACATGAGAGAAAAACAGACTGCAATGGGACCTGCTTCCTTGAATGGTCATATTCAGCCCTGCTCATCCCTCCCTTTCCCCCCCATTCTCTTTGCTAGAATTCATGATCTGTGCTATAGTCTTGCTTTGTTTCCTTCAAATCTCAGTTTAAATCCTGGCTTCTATAGGAGATCTTTCCTGTCCTGTTCCCTATTACTAGAGTTTCTCTTCAGCAATCACCAGTTACACGGCATCTTGCGTTTACTTTGTTGCGCTATTAGATTATAACTTCCTTGAGAGTGGGACAAGGTTTTTTTTTAATTATTTGCCTTTTTTTTGTATCCTGACCATTTATCACAATGTTCAATAAATGCTCATTGACTGGCTTATCAAGTGACATCTAGAGTGTTGAATCAAATTCAACTCAACTCAATGAACATCTTTTAAAACTTAGATGGTGCCAGGCAATATGGTAGAACATAGGAATATTATTGGAAGAAGGTAGTATAACGGCAGACAAATAAATGCAAAGTGCATACAAATATAAAGTAAATTTGGCCCTGAAAACTTGGGGAATGACAAAAGCCTTCTTTATTAGAAAGTGACTTTTGAGCACATCCTTGAAGGAAGGTGGGGGTTCCAGTAGGCAGGGATGAGAAGAGAGAGCATTCTGGGTATGAGGCAGCCTATATCAAATGAAATAGCGTGGACCAAAGTCAACCAGATACACTGAAAGGAGCAGGGCATGATCATGATGGGAAGGATGATGAAATCAGTCTGAAAACGATGGGTTGGAAGCTGATTGTGCAATGTCAAGCAAATGAGGTTAGACTTTATAACTAGAAACCATAGAGAACCATTGACATTCATTGAATAATGTGACACAGTCAGATTAACCCTTAGGGAATATGAGGCTGGCAGTTGTGCTGGTGATGGATCAGAGAAGAGGAAAGGTGAAAACAGGGATAACATTTAAGGATGTGATGGAAATAGATCAGATTCATGAATACGGGTGGTGTTTATCCTTCCGTCCTGAAGAAGACCGTGACATCAGGGAGGTGATGCCATGAAATGAAGGTGAATTGGGTTTGAGTGTAGGGGGGCTGTGCTAAGTCATCATCCTCACTTTCTCCTCCAGAGTCATCTGGGTCCAGTGGTCAGATATGATCAGGATGAGTGAAGATAGTCCTGAATATGGGGCAATCAGGGTTAAGTGACTTGCCCAAGGTCACACAGCTAGTAAGTGGCAGTGTCTGAGGTGGGAGTTGAACTCAGGTCCTCCTGACTTCAGGGCTTGTGTTCTATCCACTGAATCAATTATTTGCAACTCTGAATCCAAGTGATGCTAAAAAGAAGCATAATGAAATAAAAAGATGCTAATTGAATTAATTCACATTATTTTCAAGTATCTACTATGTGCTAGATGGTGACACTATACTCCATCTCTTAGGCCAGATAATTGTCCCCCAAGCCTAGGATGACCGATGCTTATTTCTGCCTCCTTGCTTCTTTGACTGTTTTCAAAGTTCAACTAAAGTTCCCCTTCCGTGCAAAAAGTCTTTCCCAGACCTTCTCAATCTTAGTGCCTGTCTTCTCAGTCTTGGATGGGGCAGTGCTGGACTTGAAGTTTGAGAGACCTGAGTTCAAATCCAGTCTCAGACACTTACCAGTTGGTTGACCCTGGGCAAATCACTCAATCATTGTCTACCTCAATTTCTTCCTCTGAAAAAGGAGGATTGTTGTGGTAATAAATGAAATAAAATTAAAAGTTTTCACAAATCTTTAAGTGCTGCATAAATTATATTATATTAATAATTGCTATTATTAATAGCAATGTCTCCTCCATTAGTTTGAATTTCATGAGAGCAGAGGCTCTTTTGTTCTCATTGTTTTGGTATTTCCATGATGCATAAGAGGTGATTGGATAATTTAATAATAAATAATAATTAATAGGAAATAAATAATATTTGACTAATATTGGGACATCCAGTTCAAGATGTTTAAAAGACATTTGGAGGTGTGATTTTCTGTGTAGAATTGATCATTAAAACAATGGGAACTGATGAGCTTATCAAATGAAATGATGTAGACAAGAGAAGAGAGTCCAGGTTAGACCAGTGGGGAATTCGTCCTGTTAAGCAGACATGATCCACATTCAGTAAAGAAGAAAGAGGAGAGAGTAGACCTGTAGAAGGAAAAGCATCAAAAAAAAAAAAAAAAACCTAGAGAGAAGGAAGTATCAATTTGAAGAGAATTGACTGAAACAAGAGGTAGAGAAGGATGAGGTTTAAGAAAAGCTCATTAGAAGGGGCGGCCAGGTGGCACAGTGGATAGAGCACCAGCCCTGGGATCAGGAAGACCTGAGTTCAAATCTGACCTCAGACATTTAATTGCCTAGCTGTGTGACCTTGGGCAAGTCACTTAAGCCCATTAATCCTTAACCCTTGCAAAAAGCAAAAAAGAAAAGAAGAAAAGATCATTAGAGCTGGAAATGAAGAGATCATTGTTAACTTTAAGGAAGGCAGTTTTGATTGAATGAAGCTTAGAGGCCCCAATCAAGAAGAGAGGGGGAATTATAGATAAGAGAAGTGACAGCTATAAGAATTATCGTAAAGGTCAAAATGATGAAAGTTGACAGTTGCTTGAACATTCAGGGTGAGGGAGAGGATACAAAGATGGATTTTGGTGGTTGTTCAGTCAAGTCTGACTCTTCATGATTCAATGGACCATATGGCACTCCGGGCTGTTCTATCCTCCACTATCTTCTGAAGTTTATCCAACCTGATGTTAATTGCTTCCATGACAGACACTCTCTATCCGTCTCATTCTCCTCCCTTTTCCTTTTGTCTTTAATCTTTCCCAACATCACAGTCTTTCTTGGGGACTTCTGTCTTGTAATTACGCAGCCACAATAATTAAAATTCAGCTTCAACATCTGAGCTTCTAGTGAGTTTTTGTTGTTTAGTTGCTTTTCAGACTTTTCTGACCTTTCTTGATCCCATTTGGACTTTTCCTGGCAAAGATGCTGGAATGATTTTCTATTTCCTTCTTGAGCTGATTTTATAGATACGGAAACTGGGGCAAATAGAGTTAAGTGACTTGCCCATGGTTATACAACTAATATGTGCCTGAGGTCTGCTTTGAACTCAGGAAGATGAGTCTTCCTGACTCCAGGCCCAGCACCCAATTCACTGTGCCACCTACCTTCTCAACTTCCAGTGAAAAATCTGAATTGCTTGAATTTTCCTAATTTTTAAAACTTTTGATTGATTTGAACTCCTTTTCTAAGGATCTCTCAAAAGTCTTTTCTAAGTATCATCATTTTAAAACATGGATTCAATGGTAGCTTTACTCAAAGTGTAGCTCTCTCAGTCATGCATTGCTACTGGAAAAACTATAGCTCTGAGCATATGGATCTTTACTGCCAAGGTGATATCTCTGTCTTTTTTTTTTTAATTTACTGTCCAGATTAGTCATGAGAATTAACCATCTTTCAATTTCATGACTAGGGTCATTATTTGCAGTAATTTTTGAGGTCCAAGAATACATAATCTAACACTGCTTCCATTTCTTCTCCCTCTATCTGCCAGGACACACTCTAATTTGTCTCAAACACAGTGATGCCATTTTGGTCTTCTGATAATGAAGGACAGGGGGTGATGGGACCAGTGGCTTCAAGACAACTTTTATACTCTCCTTTTTCACCCTTAATAAGAGACTTTGTAATTCTTCTTCACTTTCTGCTACCAGAGAGAGTTTGTCTGCCTATCTGAGAGTGTTGCTGTTTCTTCTGGCATCCAGAATTTCAGCTTTTATTTGTCTATCTGGGCATCTCTCATACTGTAGGCAGCATATAAACTAAAGAAATAAGGTGACAATATACATCTTTTTTGCACTATTTTTCTAGGCTTGAACCTGTGTTCAGATCTAACTTATTTCTTGAACCACATAGAGATTCTTCATGATCTGGTATTTCCATCACTTTGAGAACTTGCCACAGTTTGTTGTGATCCACACAAAAGTTTTAGTGCAATTACATTTATCTTGTCTGAAGGTTTTTCTTACTCTTTTCTATTTAAACATGAATTTGACAATACAAAGCTCATGATTTGAATCAGGTCTAGGTCTTTTTAAATTGACTGTCTAGAGCTTCTCCATATTTGACTATAAAGTATATAATTTGTCTGTATTAACCATCTGATGATGCTCATGCTTAGTGTCACCATTTGGGTTTTTGAGAGAGGGTGTTTTCTATGGCCGAAGAATTATCTTTTTTTTTAGGTCTTTTTTGCAAGGCAAATGGGGTTAAGTGGCTTGCCCAAGACCACACAGCTAGGTCATTATTAAGTGTCTGAGGTCGGATCTGAACCCAGGTACTTCTGACTCCAGGGCCGGTGCTCTATCCACTGTGCCACCTAGCCATCCCCCAAAGAGTTATCTTGACAAAGGTCTACCTTGCTTCATTTTGTACTTCATAACTAAATTTAATTGTTTTTCTAGTTATCTTTTGATTTTCTTCTTTAGGATTTCATTCCTTTATGATGAACATAACTTTGTGTGTGTGCGTTAGTGTGTGTGCATTAGCGTGTGCATTTGTGTGTGTATGTGTGTGTATGTATATGTTTAATTTCCAGAAAATATTCTACTTCTTTATAGAACTAATCAACTTTGACCTCTTTGGCATCAGTGGTTGGAGCATAGACTTGTATTACTATGACACTGAATGGTTTACCTTTGATTACAATAGATATTGTTTTATCTTTGTTGAGTTTTTATGCCATTCCTACTTTTCTCACTCTTTTATTGCTTATGAGGGCTACTTCATTTCTCCTAAGGAATTCTTGTCCCTAGTAGTACATGGGGGTCTTCACCTAAACTAATTTCAGCCATTTCTACCCATTTACTTTCACAGGCACACAAAAGGTGGAAGCTGAATTTTCCATCCCCTTTGTAAGCACATCCAGTTTGCCCTCAATCATAGATATTATATTATAGATTCCTATGCAATAACGATCTTTGCAGAATCAGACAGTCCTTTCATCACCAGACATATCTGAGTTAAGCTACCTTAAAGCTTCGGTCAAGATGTTTCTTTAGTTGGGGTGGCTAAGTGGTTCAGTGGATAGAGCACCGGCCCTGGAGTCAGGAAGACCTGGGTTCAGATCCGGCCTCAGACACTTAATAATGACCTAGCTGTGTGGCCTTGGGCCCACTTAACCCTCATTGCCTTGCAAAAACCTTAAAAAAAAAAGGAAACTAAAAAGATGTTTCATTAGTACTGGACCATTTTTGTTGTTGTGCTCTGTTCTTCCCAAGTAGCATATTAGACAATCTCTGACCTGAAGGGCTCCTCTTCCAGTGAGCATCCACGGGGTTTTCTTGGCACAGTGGTTTGGAGTGGTTTGCCACGTCCTTCTCCTGTGAGTCACCTTTTGGCTCCCATGGCCTGTTTTTCTGGGATAACCCTGCAAGCCTTTCTCCCATGGAAGGAAAATGATGACCTAGAATTGATAAATTCTAGTCATTGGAATGATGGTAGAATCCTAGACAGAAATATTAAGTTATGAAGAAGATTGCTTTTCAGAGGAAGCTACATTGTGACCATAAGCCCATCAGGAAAACAAAGAATAGTCTCTCTGTCAGATGGGTGGAGAGAGGAAGAATTCATGACTGATCAAGAATTAGGGAACATTATGAACTGCAAAATGGATAATATTGTAAAATGGACAATGCACTAAATACAAAGGCTTTTTTTTACAAATAAAACTAATGCAACCAAGATATGAAGGAATACAGAAAGCTGGGAAACAATTTTCATACCTAGTGTTTTTGAAAAATGAATTATTTCTAAACATGTAGAGAACTGAATCAAATTAGCAAGAATACACCTCATTCTCCAATAGAGAAATGGTCAAAGGATGTGGACAGGTGGATTACAGATGAAGAAATAAAAGTTATATAGCCATTTAAAAATGCTCTAATTATCGTTGATTAGAGAAATCGTCAATTAATTGCTTAATTAATCAATCAATAAATTAATAAATTAAGACAACTCCAAGGCATCTCCTCACACCTATGAGACTGGCTAAAATGACAAAAAAGGAAAATCATAATGTTGGAGGAGATATGGAACAACTGGAAGACTAATCATTGGTGGTGGAATTGTGAACTGATCCAATCTTTCTGGAGAGCAATGCCCAGAGCTCAATAAAACTGCAGATTCTTTAATCCAATCCAACTAACAGATCTATATCCCAAAGAGACCATATAAAAGCAAAAAAAAAAGACTAAAAAGTATAGAAGCTTTTTTGGTAGTGGAAAAGAATTGGAAATTCAGGGAATGCCCATCAATCATAGAATAACTGAATAAATTATGATGTTTGAATGTGATGGAATACTATTTTTCTGCAAGAAATCAGGGGCAGCCAGACTTCAGAAAGGACTGGAAAGACTTGCATTATGTGATGCTGAGTGAATTGAGCAGAGAACCATGAGAGCCTTGTTCACATTAACAGCAAACCTGTGAGAGGATCAACTATGACTGACTCAGTTCTTCTCAGCAGTTTAGTGATCAAGGACAATTCCAAAAGAATCGTGATAGCAAATGCCATCTACATCAAGAGAAAAACTTAGGGGATATGAATATGAAGCAAAATGTACTATGTTCACTTTGAAAAAATGTTTTTTCTGCCTTTAGTTCTCATTCATCTTTCACAACGTGACTAATATGGAAATATACTAAACACAATAGGACATGTGCAGCCCATATCGGATTCATCATTGCCATGGAGAGGCGGAGGTAAATGTGGATAGTCAAAAAATGTGGAACTCGAAATCTTACAAAATGATGAATGTTGAAAACTACCTTTGCATGTAATTGGAAAAAAATAAAATACCATTTAAAAAGATTAAAATTGTCAGGTCTAAAGCAACAAAAATGAAAGATTCATTGCACTTTGGACAAAATAACTTTATGATGCTTATGGTACATCATATTTAAAGAAAGTATTAGCTAACTGATGAAATGGAACTGGAGTTAGAGTGATAAATATAGAAAGGTAGATTTTGGATTCTTTTGTGTTGGGAAAATAATGTTATATTTATCACATGAAATCCCTAAGAGTGTGATTGAAGAGAGGTTGCAAGACAAACCCTGAATTATACCCGTGATAGTTAGGAGCTAACAGTTGAAGATATAATGTTCAAGGAGGAGGAAGAGATAGGAATATAAGAAAAGAAAGAGTAAAGAAATGAAAACCCAGGGAGAAGAGCATATGCAGATTAAAAGAGTGTTAAAGCTTCTGAGAAGTCAAGAAGGAGGAAGACAGAGAAAAAGTCTTTGAATGTGACAAAGGCTGGGTGGCTATTGAGTATGTTGGATAAAAGCTGGGTTAAATGGTCTTTGAGAACCTTTCCCATCCAATAAAATCCATTAAGCATTAATTAGACAAGTGTTTTATGTAAATCACTTTCTGAGCCTAAAGAATTTTATAATCTCCTGAGACTCCTTGATTCCATGATCACTTAAAAGGGAGAGTTATGTCCATATTATGATACATGGGGTTCTGATCCTGGAGTTTGAAGACATGAGTTCATAGCTTCAGAGCTAATGGTACTGCACTGCAAAGAAGAGTATGATAGCACTAATTTAAAATTTATAGTAGATGCCCTACTTCATTTTGTATTCTTTATTAAGTATTGATTGAGAATTGCATTTAATCAGTGAATTGATACTTCTGGCTCAGATTTGGACTTGATTTCATAAGACTCAGTGGTAGAGTTTTCAAGGTTTTAACTTCCTAATATCTTGGGTTCCATTCCTATCACAAAGACTCGAAATGTTTAGGTTTTTGGAATGGAGGAGAGAAGAAAAGGAAAATAAATAAATCTGGTCTAGGCTATTTCTCCACCTTGAGATGTGAGTCAGGGGATATGAGTCAACTTTGTGTTTTTCCCTATTTTCCTCAGTTATGAAAATCTCCTCTTTGAGTCAGGTCATGTAAAGCCCATTTCTGTGTGATAAATCACAGTCTTAGTTTATTATATAATACTGGATTTTATGTAACCAACTGAATAAAGGAATCACTCTGCCTGTTAGAGGGGGGCCGTGGCTATTGAGGGGTCTTAGATTTCATTTATTGGCAATTTCTAGCCTTGCTAATAAATTGATCATGATCAGAACTTTGTATTTGATTTCTCTTCATTACAGATTTTTATCATGATTCTAATCAGTTATAATATTAGGATAAATTAGGTAAAATTCACTATGTATATTTGGTAAGCTACTCATTTGACATTGTTTCAGTGATCATTTCTGTACAGATGGAAATTGGAAAACCAAGGGTATGAACATTTCCTGAACCTCAGTTTCTACATCTGTAAATGGTCCTTCATAGAATGATGGTGAGTATTAAGTCTAATTATACATAAAGTCTTTCATGATTCATCCATTTGTTATACATAAAGTCTTTCATGATTCATCCATTTGCTGGGACCCTCTTAGTCCCATAATTGCATTGAGAGTTTTAAAACTATTGTTCTGGCTGTGAGATCTTTCAATGGTGATCATCAATTGTTCTGCCATTTTAAAACTCAGAGTGTTGTGTGAGGGTGAGTGATTTTAGAAGGTTCACACAACTAATATGAGGCAGGAATTCAATTTAAGTCTTCCTGGTTCTCTAGTCTTTATCATGCTATTTCTGATATTATATTTATTTGAATGAATATAGGAATGAATGAATAAAAAAAGCATTTCTTAAAAGCTTACTATAGTTAGTGAGCATTTATTAAGAATGCATTATGTGTGGAGCAGTAGGTGGCACAGTGAATAGAGAGCACTGACCCTAGAGTCAGGGGGCCCAGAGTTCAAATCCAACCTCAGACACTTAATAATTACCTAGCTGTGTGACCTTGGGCAAGTCACTTAACCCCACTGCCTTGCACAAAACCAAAACAAAATGCACTGTGTGACAGGCAATAGTCAAAGCACTGGAGATAAAATAAGAAAAAGACTGTCCAAGCCCTTGGGGAACTTACTAAAGGGGGAAGACAATACCCAGTAGAAAGCTGAAAGGGTGTTGGTTCATTGAATTGAGACTAGACAGAGCAGTTGGTGGAAATTTAAGTGTTTACCTGGAAAGATCCCAATGCTTTATTAAGGTAATTTTGGGGGAAAGTTAACTTTAAAAGGTTTATAATATGTATCAAGTAATAGAGGAACAAAGATACCTGCATGCAATCATAATCTTTGCTCTTAAGGTGCTTATCTTTTAGTGGCAGGGAAAACTACATATATAAGGGGGAGGTGGTCAGAGAAGGATGTTTTGGTAGGGGAAGTTTCAGAGATGGAGAGTAAAGTCATAGCAATGTATGCTGATATGGTCTTTCCATTAGCAATGATGATATTGATTTGTTTATGGTTCTAGAGTTCAAACTGGGAAAAAATGATCAGGATTATTAGGGATCAGATGACAGGGATTAGAGTTAAGAATGGGTGCAGTGACTAGTTATCATGTGAGATATTAATCAGGACTGGGGGGGGGGGGGCTACCCAGGGAGGCATGGCGTTCTGGATCTGAAAGATAGGCAGCTTTCCAGGTACTGATTTGATATCCGAGCATTCATCGTATCAGATTATTCTATCCCAGTATATACCGAGTGCCTTGAAGATGGCATTGGGGGGGAGGGATTTACTGAGTCTAGCATAGTGTTTAACATTAAAACAAATTAAACCTATGATCTCATTAGTGTAAAGAAATCCTCAAAAGAAACCTCCTTCTACCAATGCAGGTCAGCAACTCCTCTGCAATTTAGAATCTCAGAGAACCATGGGTCATGAGAGCTTTATTGACTTACCCAGTGTCAAGAAGCCAGTGGGCATCCGAGGTGTGTCTTGAACAGGTCTCCAAGGAGGTCTCTTTTGTTAGTCCACCACACTGCTTATATATCAGTAAATAGTTGCTACCAATCTTGGTTGAATTAATGAAGAAAATTGTATTATTTGACATCAGCTTCATGGAATTCATTCTTTTCCCTTTTTGGAGATAGATTATCTTCATAGATACACTGGATGATCCCTTGACTTTTATTTCCAACTGCTGTCTGGGCTAACAGTGAACTTGTGGCTTTGAGTTCCAATTCATTCTGTTTTTACATCAACCTCGGTGATGAGAAGAGTAGCAACACAGAGAAGGGCGATAATTATTGTCTTTCAGTGTATACAGTTTTCTAGGCACTGTGTCATTAGACAGTAAATGTAAAATGGAGATAAACACCAGGAACTCAGCAACAGGTGCAATGCTGAAAGGGTGGCTAACTACAATTTTCCCTTTGTTTTAAATGTGGGCTTCACCTTAATGTGCCAACTGCCTTTCCGGTAGTAGAAAGGTCATGGAAGACAGCTTCACCTTTATCATACTTGACAAAGCAGTGCATCCAACCTAAAGGATCTTTCAACTCATCATTAGACATGGCTAATTTGGAATTCAGGAGCAATTCATTTATTCTGGCAAGGGATTAGTGTATGACAAAAGAAGCTTCTATTTATTTTTCATTATAGAACCTGGCTGGGAAGATGGTAAGATTTAGGGGATGTTTTCAGAGATAGATAATGGGAAATATGCATGTTTCTAGAAGGAAGGGAAAGGAAATTTTTGGAAGAATAAATAATTAAACAGGTCAAGGACTATAATAAAAAATAGGAATGAATGGAGAATAATACTTTCAGACCACATACTTTAATATAAAGTAGTTTTAATCAAAATTTTTTGGTATTATCTTAAAATTGGAAAGGTAGATTAGTGAACAGCTCAGGTAAGCAGGGAAAACATAAAATACTTGGAGAAAGACCCACTAATTCATAAGAGCTACTAGGAAAATGGGAAAGCAGTTAAGAAAGACAGGTTTGGTCTAGAATGACATCTTGCATCATATATCACAAAAAGTTAGGAATGCAGACCTAAATTCAGTCATAGTATTTCAGAACTGGAAAAAGTAAATGGAGATTTCCCTCAGGAAACATTTCCTCAGTATTAGAGTCATTTCTACCTGAAATTGCCTGCCTCAGGAGAGTGAGCTCCCCATCATTGGAGATCTTTAAGCAGAGGGATGATCTTTCATCATGATGATAGAATAGAATTCTTTAGTATATTGTGGACCATTAAGGCATTCTATGGTCCTGTGAGGAAATAAGCAGCATGTTGTTTGGTGGCAAAGACAAAAAAGATGATTGTTTTCATGAGGATATAATACAGAGATTGTCTTAGGTGAAGATTCTGCTAAGTTCTCTGTAATGTTGGGCCTAAAGTTAGCGTTCATTGGGAATTGTTAATACAATAAATGAGTTCAATTAATTCACACATGCAATTAAGGAGAAAGTGATTAATTTCTCTCTCCTTTCTTTCTTTCTTTCTTTCTTTCTTTCTTTCTTTCTTTCTTTCTTTCTCTCTCTCTCTCTCTCTTCTTTCTTTCTTTCTTTCTTTCTTTCTTTCTTTCTTTCTTTCTTTCTTTCTTTCTTTCTTTCTTCTCTCTCTGTCTCTCTCTCTCCCCCT
Source organism: Macrotis lagotis (assembly GCF_037893015.1). NCBI lineage: Eukaryota > Metazoa > Chordata > Mammalia > Peramelemorphia > Peramelidae > Macrotis > Macrotis lagotis. Next base: position 16,370,234 of record NC_133658.1, on the reverse strand, counting down.
CTCTCCCCTTCCTTCCTTCCTTCCTTCCTTCCTTCCTTCCTTCCTTCCTTCCTTCCTTCCTTCCTTCCTCCCTCCTTCCCTTCCTTTCTTCCTTCCTTTCTTTCTTTATTTTCATTATCCCTTTATTTTTTATCTTTATTTTCCCCTTTCTCTCTCTCTCTCTTTCTATTTTAAAATATCCATAGACTTTACCCAACTGTCAGAGCAGGTACACATTACCGGAAAGAGAAGAATTCCTCATCTAGAGGATTGCATACCAACCTGCCTCTTGGCTCCATGCCAACCTTTGGCCATTTCCCTTCCTTAACTTGGCAGAATGTTATTTCTATCCCTGAAGCAGCACATGAATACTTAGGACAACAAAGCACATTTAAAGAAATAGCATGAATTCTCACTTAACTAATTCATATAACTTCAGACTTTATTTTCCCAACCAAAATGGCTTCTTTCCTGTCTAGCTCCCTAGCGTAGAAGCCAAGATTGGAGGATATGAGTACAATAAGCAATTTTGCACTCACTCCACTTATCCTGTTATTTTGGGAACTGCATTATCCACCTAGATTTTGGGGTCATTTTGCCTTACATTAGGAGCAGTGCTCTTTGTGCTTTGGGATATAGCTCTAATACTGAATCAGGACTTTTTTTCCTGTGGTACCCAGTCCCTCCTTAACTAACTTAAGTCTTTGGCTCTTAATGATGCATTCACTGTCCTTATTTATATTCTGCTCATGCCCCAAAGGATACTCTTTCATTTTTAAGTCTTGGCATAGATAAACCGCTGGAGGGAAGAGGTAGGTCGACTCTTAGGCCGGCCATGTTCCTATAGAGAACTCACCCTGTTGACATCCTATTGTGCCATTTCTCTCCTACCATTTTCTAAATATCAGATTCAAAATAAGAAAGTGAATTTGAACTTCACTACATTAGGGATAATTGAAATAATAACAATAGCAGCTATAGCTTGGCCTAGTCCCTGGTACAATTTAATAAAGGTTGTATATTATCTCATCTTCTCTAGTTTTATCTCATCACATTGTACTCTAAGGAATATGTAATGATTCATATCTCATCAGACGCTCACTACAACCCAACAAAGGCTATCTGGGTATTGTGGTATAAGTGGGCAAAACCATGAACAGGGACATAGATGACCTGCGTTCAAGAAGACATAAACTTGATAGTGACTAGTGAAAAGACCTTAGATAAGTAACTTGGGCTCATTGGATCCTACTTTATTCATCTAAAAAATCAGAGAAGTAATATGTAATTATAATCTAAGATCAACAAATATGTAAATCTAGTGTAACCTACATCAAATGAGTAGCTGATATCTTCTAGAAGAACATTGATAAAGGGACACTCATTATCTTCTGAAGGAGCCCTTGCCATTTGGGAACATAAGGATCTTGTATTATATGACCTCAGAAATTTCTTTCTAGCTTTGTTATTCCAAAGCATTATATGATTATGAAATGAGAAAGATTGTAGCTCTTTCTTCTTGCACTCCCAAACTATAAATGAGTTCATATTAGAACAAGAAAAAAGAAGCATGAGTTGTTTGAATACTGATTAAATACCAGAGACTACTATCAAAGAACGAGATGGAATTTTCATCAGTGGAAACTTAAAACTAGGAGATTTTCTATGACAATGCCAACTCTTTATTTTCCAAAATGATCCTGCCTTGCACAGATAATTTAGCTGTAGACTGGGTCCAGGGTGCCTGTAGCAATCATTTATTTCATTTATTACTGGAAGTATCACACATCTGGGCCAGTAATTTTCACATGCAATTATGTATTTAATGTCCACTACTGCTCTGCTGAGATTGCTAGCTATAGGGCATAGTTTGGCTGTGAATCCTCATTTATGTTTTTTCATAGGCAATGAAACATAAAACAGGAGGACCTTTTACAATTGTCATTAATTTCAGTTGCTGATATATGGTAGACATTTCAAAACTTTTTCTTCACTAACTTAGATCATCCTCTACCAGGATGTGAGAGTAGTGAAGAGAAAGATCGAGATCTAATCCATTTCAAGAAGGGCATAAGCTGGGAAGTGTTCCTAGGAAGGTGACCAGGATGGTGAAGGGTCTATCAAGGGGTCTGTGCCAAATGCAAATTACTTGAAAGAACTAGGGCTCTTTATCCCGGAGAAGAGAAGGCTCCAGAGAAATTATGACAATTATCTTCAAATATCTGAAAGACTGCCACATGAAAGATGAATGCACTTGTTCCCAAAGGTCAGCTAGTTGCAGTGAGTGGGCAAAAATTGTCGATTTAGAGTTAGGATCAAAATCAAAGAAAGTAAAATGAAACAAAACAAAATATCTTGGTAAAATAAGACCTGGTGGTTGTTGACCTTTGTTCTTAAGGATATCATTATTTTGAAATCAATGTATTGGGCATACAGTTCTGACTGATTAGATGAATATGAACCCAAAATTCTCTACCAGAGATTGGTCATCATCTATATGACCATTTGGGATGAAGATGGCTACATTTGTGCATCTTACATTTCTTTTGAAATTCTGCAGTTCTGCTTTGCTCATAGAGCACAGTGTCTTCTTTGATGTGGGTGTGCTATGTCAGGCAGTCCTGTGCTGATGTCTCCCATGTTTCACAATTGATAGCAAAGTTGATCAGAGAGAACTTGAGAGTGTCTTTGAAATGTATCTTTTAACCACTGAGTGAGCATTTGTCTTCTCCACAAAATAGAATTTTAGATAAATGTACTTTTGGCTTTTGGACAATGTGGTCAGTCAATAGGAATTATGCTCTCTGCAGCAGAATTTGAATACTTGGCACTTTAGTTCAAGAAAGGACTTCAGTTTCAAGTTTCTTGACTTGCCAGGGGATCTTCTGAATCTTCCTAAGACAATTTAAAAAGAAATGGTTCAGTTTCCTGGCATGGCGCTGGTAGACACTCCAGATTTCATGGCATACAACAAAGAGGTCAACACAACAGTTCTGTAGCCATTCAGTTTGGTAGGCAATCTAATCTAAACTAACTTCTCTCTCCAAGTACCTTTAGAGGCTCCCAAACACTGTATATGGGTCAACCTTATCTACATTCTTGGAAAGTTTACTGTCAAGATAAGTTAACTTAACCACAGTATTTTCTGTCTCTTCGTTTGCTCTAACCAATGGTTGCTTCCATGTATGAATGTTGCAGGGCTGACTGGTGGGACACTTTTCTTGATGTTCATCATTAGGTAAAAATCATCATAACTGATGGAGAATCAATTATACTCAGTTATGTCTCAGCTTCAGGGGCTGCGTTGAATATACAATCGTCTGTGAAAAAACCCAATACTCCCTCCACCTTAGGCATGACGTGTAATGTTTTCAAGTTAAATAATTTATTGTCAGTTTTAATAGCTGACCCGGATACCTCATTGAAGGTATCTGGCAACATTGCTGAAGACCTCATGCTAAGAAGCATGGGAGCCAGCGCACAACCCTGTTTTGCTTCATTGTTGCCCGGGAAAGCTCGAGAGATTCTTCCATTATTCCATCATGAAACTGGCATACAACACTGATGAGCTTCTCTGATGTGACGAAGCACATTTTGTCATGATTGTCCATGAGACTTGTGACTGACAATATCAAAGGCTTTGGACAGATTGATGAATATTGTGTATAGACCGTGGTTGTGCTCCTATCATTTCTGCTAGAATTGTTGGGTAGCAAACACCACATCAACAGTTCCTCAGTCCTCTCTGAAACCACCCCCTGGGTCTTGAGTCGATGATCATCTTCCAGGTGAAAGATCAGCCAATTAAGGAGGACCTTGTCAAGAATTTCGCCAATGGTGACTAAGAGAGCGATTCCCCTATGATTGTCACAGGACTTACGTTTTCTTTACTTTGATAAAGATGGACAATGGACAAGTCCTTGCACTTCTGGGGGATAACCTCCTCTTGCCATATGACCCAGAAAATTTCAGTCAGTGTTTGTATTGGAGTGAACTTCCTGTCATGTAAATCTCAACTGGAATAGTTTTTCAAAGTAGTATCATTGAGCTAGAAGGGAATTTGAAGTCATTTAGCTAAAACTTTTCCTTTTATAGATAAAAATTTGTAATCTAAACAGGTGAAATGACTTATCTCGATCATAGACCTACTGGGGATACTAATAATAATAGTGAATACAAGTAACAGTGATATACTATTTCAAGGTCTGTAAAGTTGTTTATAGATATTATCTCATTTTTTCCCTAAGTGGTACTAGCTGGGTGGTACAGTGGAGAGAGCGCTGGGCTCAGTATCAGAAAGACTCATCTTTGTGATTTCAAATCTGGTCTCAGGTGCTTACTTGCTGAGTGACTTTGGTTAAGTCACGTAACTCTTTGCCTCAGTTTCCTCATCTGTAAAATAAACTAGAGAAGGAAATGTCAAATTGGTATCTCTATCAAGAAAATCCCAAATGAGGGGCAGCTAGGTGGTCCAGTGGATAGAGCACTGGCCCTGGCGTCAGTTCCTGAGTTCAAATCCAATTCATACACCTAATAATTGCCTAGCTGTGTGACCTTGGGCAAGTCACTTTAATCCCATTGCCTTAAATCAAGAAAAAAAGAAAATCGGGGCTATTAAGAAATTGTAAATCATTAAAAAAGAATAACATTTTATTCTCATAACAGTGCTAGGATGTAGATGCACTTTTTAACCACTATTTTGCTAATCAAGAAACTGAGGAAGATAGAAAGAAATGCTTTGCCCAGTATCACACAACTACTTAAGCCAGATTTGAACTAGTCTTCTTGATTCCCCTCTATCCCCTGTTCCATCTATCTGTCTGTCTGTCTGTCTGTCTATCTATCTATCAAACACAGACACAACTCTAAAAATACTGCTCCTTCCACTACAATGTGAATTTCAGAGATGCAAGGGACTTCAGAAATCACTGAGCATAATTGCTTTATTTTATTGAAATAGCTGAGGCTCTGAGGGCTTGCACAAGAACCCACAGGTAATGAGTTATGGAAACTCACAGATTAGGTCTAGTGCCTCCAGCAAGCTTCTCCTTTGTACTCCCAGAAGACCAATGATGTCATGATGTTGGGTTCGAGGTTTGATTCTGACCGACCAGTCCTGGCCTTGGAGTCATTGACTTCAGATGCCACTTGCCACTTATTACCTATGTGACTTTGGGCAAGTCACTTAATCCTGATTGCCTCACTTCCAGGGCCATCTCCAGTCATCCTGATTCATATTTAGCCACCAGATCCCAATAACTCTGGAGGAGAAAGTAAGGCTGGTGACTTAGCATAGCATCCCCCTCCCTCAAAATTCAATTCACCTGCATGTCCTGGCATCACCTCCCTGATATTGTGCTCTTCTTCCAAAACAAAGGACAAACATTAGATTAGATTAGATAGGGAAGACTCTACCAGGGGTCAGGCATGAATAATGGATTTAAACATTTGGGATGGAGATGTTCCTACAGTGGTGCATCTCACATTTCCTTTGGGCTTTTACAAATCTACTTTGCTCATTAACCAAGGAGCCTTCTTTAATATGACCATGCCTTGCTGGGGGGTCCTGTTCCCTAAACTCCTATGTCTTACAAGAAATATAAAGGTCTTCTAAGAGATCTTAAGAATATTCTGGTAGTAGTAATAAGGGGATAAGGAGATTGGAATTAGTATATTTCATTAAGTCACTTATTATTACTATTATTATTATTATTATTATTTTAGGTTTTTTGCAAGACAATGGGGTTCAGTGGCTTGCCCAAGGCCACACAGCTAGGTCATTATTAAGTGTCTGAGACTGGATTTGAACTCATGTACTCCTGATTCCAGGGCCAGCACTCTATCCACTCCACTTTTTTATTATTTTTGATTAGTTTCCAATTCATTCTATTCAATGAAGTTTTAAACAAACACCTGTATGCATGGCCCTAGGCTTTGGGGATATAAAGGAATATTTGTTTCCAATTTTAAGAATTTCTGATTTTAAGTTCTTAAGGAACTTCCATTTGTTTGGAGAGAGGCAAAAGAGAAGAAGAGGTAATCAATCAGTCACTCAACAAACACTAAGTACTATTTTTATGTCAGATAAGAAGTGAAAAGTGAAAATAAAGTTAAAACATAGGTTTCAAAAGAAGACTCCTAAGATCTGGGAGGATGTGGAAAGACCTCTTATAGGATGGAGGTTCTGAGTCAGATTTAGAAGATTAGACAAATTCAAAGAAGGAGCTATGAGGAAGTCGTCTTTTCTGAGCAAAGATGAGAAATGTCCATGCATATGTTTCAATGTTGCTCCTGCTATGGTTCATCCTTCATAGGATTTCCACTTCTTCATTTGGCACTGTCTGACATCTGGCAACTCAAACAAGCAAATTAGAACTTGGGAAGAGGTAGATTCAGTGGGAGGGGGAAGGCCAGAGGTGGAGGGTGGAGGAGTGGAGAGGTGGAGCAGTAAAGGGAGCATCTGCTTGCTTCTGACAAGATTATTCATGTAATCACACCCTGCAGAAAATGCAGAGCTTGGTAGATGTATTTTTAAAGCACATTATCTATTATGCACACTTGAAGAAACTGGATAGTTGCAAATAATCCTTTCTAGATATGCTCCTCTAATAGGTGACTTCTCTTATTATGGGGAAGTGGCCCTGCCCATATATTTAAGGGACATGGAGGAGCATATAAAAATATTTTGTCATCAATTCTTTTGAAGGGATGGTTTCAAAAATAGAACAGAATGCCAAAATGAAATGACAAAGCAACATCCAATCGATAAACATTTATTAGGAATTTACCATGTGCCAAAAGCTCAGCCAGATTTTGTACAAACAAAAAGCAAAACAATCACCAAAACAAAACAATAAGAGCAGCAACCAAACAAGTAATTTCCTACTTTTACATTCTGAGAGGGGAGGCAACAAACCATTTTTTTTTTGTAAAAAGGGTAATAGGTAGGGAGAGGATCAAATGTACCCAGTCACACAGAACCTCCTTCCCTCACTCCCCAATGGAGAAGTCATTCAATTACTAGCTGAGGGCAAGGTTAAGAGGATGACTCTCTTGAGGGATCTTGGCATGTCTGCTAGCTTAGATAAGCAAAATAATGGACAATGAGGCTTCTAAACTATAGAGAAAGATAGTTTGTTTCAAAGGAAATTTGTAGTGCTGGGCACAGTTTCCATGACTAAGGAAGTGATGATCCCACTGGTCTCTGTTCTGGTCTGACCAAAACTGGAATATTACGCTTGAATTGGATTGCCGTATTTCACAAAGATCCTTTTATAGGGTGGGAGTTTCTTGAACTTACATCATATTTGTTGAGGTTATTCAGTCATGTCAGACATCTCACTCCAATTGCAGATAAATATAATTGTTAGACTTTTTTTCCTCTGTCATTGATGATGAATATGCATTTTTTCAACAACCATGTCTTTAGTACCTGCTTTGTGCCAGGCAAGTATGCTAGGCAGGGGTTATAGAATGGGGGAAGAAAAGGCAAGAAATCACTGTCCTCTAGGAGATTACATTCTATTTGTGGGGAACAGTGTGTTAACCTAGTTCATTAAGTCACTTTTTAATATTTTGGATTCATTTTCATTTCCATTTCATTCTATTTAGTGAATCTTTTAAAGCAACACCTATATGCATGACCCTAGGTAGGCCTTGGGGATATAAAGAAAAAACAGTAAAGCATCATATATGCAAATAGAAGTACAAAGTTATGCACTTTGAGGTGGGGAAGATCAGAGAAGTAATGGGAGTTTCAAGAAGTAGGCATGACGAAGGAAAGAATTCTAGATAAGGGATATGGTAGCTATGGAGAAAGAAGATGAATGAGATGTACAGGGGATCAGCAAGTACATCCCTTCAGTTGGAAGGATTTTACCATATTTTAAAAACACCAATTAGCCTTTGGTCTAGGAGTTAGAATCATGCATTTATAAATGCTGATCTCAGCTTCTCTCTGCAAATTTCCCAATCTATCATGACATGTAATTGGAAAAAAATATTTTTATTTTATAGTCTAACATTAGGTAGATATCATACAGAATAGAAGGGGGACATTCTAGGAAAACATCCACTGTTGGATATTGTGTTTAAAGAAGAAAAGTATTCGTGGAATGATTTTACATTGCAATTCATCAAAAAGAAAATATACATATACATTTTTATGTAAGTACTTTAAAAAGAAAAATTTTTCATGTCATATTGATTTCTCATGTAATCTCCACCAGGACATTTACCAGTCATTTACAGTGGTTTATCTGTCCTTCTTAATTGGCCACACAACCTCCCAAGATTATAATTGACTGGAGCTGCTGTATCAGTATTTTAAGTACAAAATTGAAATGTTAATTTTCTCCAAGCAAACATGATTCTTTTTCTTTCTCTTTCTTTCTTTCTTTCTTTCTTTCTTTCTTTCTTTCTTTCTTTCTTTCTTTCTTTCTTTCTTTCTTTCTTCCTTCCTTCCATTTCGTTTCGTTTCGTTTCGTTTCGTTTTATTTCATTTCATTTCATTTTGTTTTCTTTTTTTCTTTTGGCTAGAAGCATTCAGTTTCTAAATACCTTTAACTTCAACTCCTCTTTTGATTTCTGGATTATTTCAAACCATCTCTCTATTCTCTTCCTGTGATAGCTGCTGTAGTGGTGGCTAGAGTGTTAGTTGTAGTTCAGCTGTTCATTTATGTTTGACTCTTTTTGACCTAAAGGACCCTAACACCCCAGACGATGATCGATGACTTCGGGTCTAGCATGTCAGAATGCTACACTCGAGTTCAAATGTGACCTCTCACATTAGCTTTATGACCACAGATAAATCCTTTAATTTTTCTTTGTCTCCGTTTCTATGACTGTAATATAGTGGTAAGAATTCCACCCTTGAAGCATTATTTAGTGTTATAAACCACTGGAGAATACTTAGTCCAGATTCATTAAAATGGTTTTTATTAAGATAAGTTAACAGAATGGTGCACCTCTCTCATGGGGGGAGAAAGGGGTGTGGAAATCCCCAAATACAAGCTTTTTTGTGCAGTTTGAAAGACTTTGTTCCTGCCCCCTCATGCCAGGCATAGGCCGGGTCACAGATCTAATTGCATTGATTCCTATACATTTCCCCACCTTGTTCATTATACCAGTGAGGAGGAACAGCTAGATCTCCTTGAGCATGCGCAAAGGTCAAGATCCGCCTTAGAAAGGCCTATTCTAACCCACCTAATCTTAAATTTTTCATCAGTTTGAGGCTACCTGCCAATAAAGCAGCAATATAGGCAGAACCCAGGCTTTTTAATGGGAACTAACAATCCTCCCTTCACATTCTTGTGGAACCCAAACATCTAGATAGTCCTCACTTTTAGTAACAAATTAAAGACAAATAATCAAAAAAAATCCCCAAAAGTGTTTCACATAGTGTCTGAAGATAATAGATGCTAAATAAATGTATATTCTCTTCCTTTCTTTTTTTCCTCTCATTTCTTACCTTGTCTTCTCGAAGCTATTATCATCATCAATAACTGGTGTTAATGTAGACTGCTTTAAAAGTTTATAAAAAACTCAGAATCAGGGCAGCTAGGTGATGCAGTGACTACAGCACCAGGTGTCAGGAGGACCTGAGTTCAAATCCAGCCTCAGACACTTAATAATGACCTGGCTGGGTGGTCTTGGGCAAGTCACTTCATCCCACTGCCTTGCCAAAACCAGGGGAAAAGAAGCAAAAAACCAGAATTGGTTATATTATCTGAGCTCTACTATCTACTAAGACAAAAATTGCAGGCATTTCTGTCACTCTGATTTCACAAATGAGAAGCCTGAGGCTTAAATCAATCAATTGATCACGTTTACACTGTTTTCCACTTTTATGGTGAGATATGAATCCGGGTCTTCTTGACTCCAAGTCTAGCAATCCAGTCATCACGACAGAAGCCAGATCTGAATCAACCTTTTATCCAACAGTCCTGAGGTGGCTATTTGGATTCAGGTCTTTCTGACTCCCAGGTTTGCTCTCTAGGCATGATGCCAGACATAGCATTTGAGACAGTCATCAATAAAATAAGCTGAATTGGAACTTGGATTTTCATTACTTTTTCATTCAGATAACAAACCTTAGGCAAGACTTGCCCTTTTCCAATAAATCAAAGGTAGAATTTGAATCTAGATCTTTCTGCCATTTATCCCCTAAACTGTGTATGCAAAAGGAGCCTCTGAGCCCTTTTTTCACTCATCTCGCTGCTTGGAATAGAGAATTTTCTTGGGTCCAGCAGGAGATGTCATCTGCTGCTCATCTCTGTTGATTCTTAGTTTCCTTACTCTTTCATATTCCTTATTTTTGCTTCTTGTGACCAGGAAACCTGAAAAATCCTTACTGCTAAAGCAGGATTAGTGAGGAGAGTTTACCATGTACATATTTACATAAAATAGGCCATCTACCACCCTGAGGCCACAAGTCAAGAAAAAAGTGGAGGGAGAATTGGTGTATGACTTTGTGTTCACAGACAATTGTGTATTCAATGTAGCCTCTGAGGGGGAGATGCAAGAAAGAGTTGCTGCTGTTTGTCCTTCATTCTTTTTTTTTGGCAAGGCAATGGGGTTAAATGGCTTGCTCAAGGCACACAGCTAGGTCATTATTAAATGTCTGAGTTCAGATTTGAACCCAGGTCCTCCTGACTCCAGGGCCGGTGTTCTATCCACTGTGCCACCTAGCCACCCCTTGTCCTTCATTCTGGAAGAAGATCATGAAACCAGGGAGTTGATGCCATGACATTCATGTGACTTGGATTTGTGTGAGGAGGGGCTGTGCTAAGTCCCCAGCCTCACTTTCTCCTTTGGAGTCATCTGGGTCCAGAGGCCAGATATGGATCAGGAGGCCTGGTGATGACTCTGGATTTGGGGAAATTAGGATTGACACTTGACAAAACCTTTCATATCCTTTAACTGAAGTCAGACATTTCTTCATTCTATAGCCAACATTGTTGTTGGTCTCAATCCACTTTGGTAATTATTTAAAAACATTAGTTGGCTTCTTAATATTCTTACCAAGTGAGGTTTTAAAAAATTCCTGCATTTTATTTAGTTTAAAAATTCAATTCAGAAAACATTCGATACTCGAGATGCACAGAAAAAACAAACAAACAAACAAAAATAACTTCTCTCAAGGTGATTTTATTTCATTGGGGGGGGGTATTCCTAACAGGAATCATGCAATGAGGTACTGTGATACAGACACAAGGACTCTGATAATGGGGCTATGGGCCTATCTTGGGGGGGATTTATTGGCTGAATTTCAATATATTTGACTTGCTTTGTAAGTCCCTTTGTTATTTATGTATTTAAAGATAGTCTTTTAAGAAGTGACCACACTGGGGTGGCTAGATGGCCAAGTCAATGGAGCAATGGCCCTGGAGTCAGGAGGACCTGAGTTCAAATCCGACTTCAGACACTTCATAATGACCTAGCTGTGTGGCCTTGGGCAAGCCACTTAACCCCATGGCCTTGCAAAAATAAAAAGTGACCACAAGACTTCAGGAGATTGCAAAAGGGGTATATAGATAGAGTAGTGAACTAGAAGTCAAGAAGTCAAGAATCTTTGCTGAAGCACTTACTTTCTCTGTGTCTGTGGGCAAGTCACTTAATGTCTATGGGCCTCAGTTTCCCCATATGTAAATGAAAGGGTTGGATTTTATATACCATAATGTTCCTATAGCATCATTCCCAAGGAATCAGTCAACAAGTTTGCTATGTGCTGGTCACTATTATAGGGGAAAAAAACCCCAGATCTGGAATAGTCACTAACCTATAGGAACTTCTCTTGTATGGAGAGGATACATCAAAAGCACAAAAGGGAATTTTATAAATATATAAAATGAATAAAAGTAATTTCAAGGGAGAGAGAGAACACTACCAACTGGGTGTCAGGAAAGGTCTTATGTAGGAGGGGGCATATGGGCTGTCACTGAATTTTGCAGGAAGCTGGGAAGGCTGTGAGATTGAGGAGAGAAGGGAGGACTTCCCAGCTAAGGGACCCAGTCTAGGCAACAAGAGAGTTTGAGAGATGGCTTAAGTGATAACTTTATGCAAAACAAGAAGGGATTTTTTTTTCAAGGCATAAAAGAGTTAATAGAATCCTTCTGGCAAGTCATTGAGATCAACTTTTCCTGGTTGATTATTATTCATTCATTCATTCATTTATTTATCTATTCATTCATTCATTCATCTATTTATTTATCTATTTGCTTGTCCATTCATTTATTTATTTGTTTATTCATCTATTTACTTACTTGTCAATTTTTGCAAGGTAAAGGAGTTAAGTGACTTGTCCAAGGTTACATAGTAAGTCAATTATGAGGTGTCTGAGGTTGGATTTGAACTCAGGTCCTTCTGACTCCAAAGCCTGTGCTCTATCCACTGCACCACCTAACTGCTCCTTTGGTTGATTATTTAAATAGTCATCCCATTGAGTTGAGTTCACTTACTTTGTATTAAAGTTCACTTTCCAGTTTTCACTCTGTATTTAATATTATTACAGATGCATGTGTTGAGAGACATAACTTCAGGTGTTGATCTCTTCATATATAGTGATATAGATATAGGCATCGTGATATACTCATAGATAAATATTTCTACAATAGCTTTAACTTTATTTTTTTTTATTTTTTTTTGCAGTATGCATCTTGTACTTTCTGTTTTCCAGTATCCTGTGTTGCAAAACAAAGAATCAGAACGATGCTAAAGTTTCCCCAGGCTTACATAGAAAAGTAGGGAGAGGTTGCATATGAAGGCTCTTCCACCCAATCCTGGCTATAGGAGACTTCTCTTGAAAACTATTTATGCTATGATTGCAGAGACTGACTGGCATTGATTCCTTCCCACCACCCCAGGCTAAAAGGGGAAAATTGCAATTTTCCATTAGCCATAAGCCTACTGAAAGCTGACACAGCTGAATTGGTTTATTTTTCTCTTTTTTTCCAAGAATTGTTTTGGGTCGGTGCAGTTGAATATTTCCGAAAAAAATTCTGTAAAAAAAAGAAAAAAGAAAAGGAAAAAGGAAAAAAAAAGAAATCAGAAAGGATTCTGCATCTCCCTAAGCCCTGGCAGCTCTTACTTAATCTGTTTTTCAATCTCCTCATCAATTCCCTCCAGTTTAACTGATCCTGCTTCAGGCCTTGACATGGCTGGGGACTGAAGCTGGGCTCCAGGGCCTGGCATCTTGGCCCTGCTCTCCCAGCTCGGAAGGAGGACAGGATATTTGTCTTTATTCATTTCCTTTCCTAAACATGAGCTGGCTGTCGGCTGCAGTGGAACAGGCTTGGAATAAGAAGTAGACAGCAAAAGAGCCCAGGCTGGGAACTTTCTGAGAATGGGAGCCTTTCAGAAGGAGCTGAGGGTCCCTAGAACTCTGGCCTCTACCCCAAACCTGGACTAGAGTCCCCTCTACAAAATACAGGACACTTGTTTATCTGGTCTTTCCTGGAGGACTCCTATACAGGGAGATCTCAGCAACCCTCCCTCAAGGCAGCTTACTCCACTTTTGGACAGCTCTCAGTCAATCTTAGCAACTTTTGCTTAACAACAAACTTAAATCTGCCATTTTGTGGAAATTCTAGTTCTTCCCTCTGGGCCAAACACAAGAAGTCTATTTTTTTCCATTCACATAAAAACCCTCCAAGTATGTGAAGACAGTTATTTTTACCTCTTCCCAACAAAAATTTGCTTTTCTCCATGACCTGTAATGTCACTCATTCTCCAATAAAATGATTTTCGAGCACTCTGAATTCTAGGCTAAAGTGCCAGGCAAGAGAAGGTAGGGAAAAGTAAATAAGGCTCCGGATTTGGAGGCCATAAGATTCTGGTCCAAACTGTCCTCTTAGACATTTACTAGCTGTGTGACTTTAGACAAGTCAGTCAGTATAGAAACATGTATTAACATCTCCTATTTACTATAGGGCAGTCAGAGTACTGGGTCCAGAAGTAGGTCGTTTCAAATCTGGCTTCAGATACTCATTAACAACTATATGACCATACACAGATCATGCAATCCCATTTGCCTCAGTTTCTTCATCTGTAAAATGAGCTGGAGAAGGAAATGGCAAACTATGCCAGTATCTTTGCCAAGAAAACTCTTAAAGAGTCATGAAGATGCCTGAAAATGACTGAATCACCACAACAAACTATTTAACACACTAAATGCTTGGCATTCAAAAAGAGACGAAGAAATACTAACCTCAAAGAGCCCATCATCTAAAGAGCATCTCACAATACAATTTCACCTTTGTGTATCTCCCTTTTCTTTAAAATGAGGAAATTCCATTTACTGTCCTCCCGGATCCTTCCCAACTCTAAATCTACAACCCTATGACTTCATGAAAAGAGAAAGCCAATGTTTGATCTCTTCATTCCCCCCATGTACTCATCTCCAATTTATAGAATCCCTGACTTCTTTCAACGCTCTTCTCCTATGGGCATTCTTTCCTTTTTATTTTTTCCCTCCTCCTCAAATTATCACAAATATGTATTTTTATCTCACTTAGAAATTTCAAAGTTCAAGGAGACACAAAGAAAATAATTCAAAGATGAAATATTTGTAGAATGGAAGTTTCTCAATGTACTGTGGTAGAGAGCAATGATATCAAATTAAAATAGAAATGGTGGTAATAAATGGTAATAAGGAATCCCAAGGGCTATATAATGACTTGAAAAAATCACATATTAACATCATCTATGTTCAAGTATAAATTTCTTTTGTTTAATATTTTCCAATTGCAGTTTTAAATTTTTTAAATTTTTAAATTTTTTAGATTTTTTCAAGGCAATGGGGTTAAGTGGCTTGCCCAAGACCACACAGCTAGGTAATTATTAAGTGTCTGAGGCCGGATTTGAACTCAGGTCCTCCTGACTCCAGGGTCAGTGCTCTATCCACTGTGCCACCTAGCTGCCCCCCCATTACATTTTTGTCTCATTCAATTGATATTTGGAGAATGTTGGATACCCCTTAGGTAGAGGAGAAAATCCTGCATTTGGACTT